>NC_135962.1:60706252-60841252 GCF_053455715.1 Rhinoraja longicauda | reverse complement strand
GTGGCCTGACCAGCGCTTTATAGAGCCATAGCATTACATCCCTGTTTTGTATATGCTAGCATTGCATTTGTTTTCTTTACTACCGTTCAACACGTAGATTAACTTTTTGGAAATCTTGCACCTGCACTCCCAAGTCCCTTTGCACCTCCAATTTCTCCGAAGTCGTAGTCCTGCAGCAAGGTAAAAGGCTCTTCAGCCCAGCTTATCTGTGCTGACCAAGATGCCCCATCTAAACTCGTCCCACCTGCCTGCTTGGCCCGTATCCTTACCTATCCTTGTAACTGCCCAAATGTTATAGAACAGGGGTGGCCAAACTTGCTTAATGTAAGAGCCACATACGATAAAGTTCAGATGTTTGAGAGCCGCAAGACATGAACAAAATTTACACATACGTTTTTATTGTTACATACACATTTTGTTACAAAAATGTTATATAAATATTAAGAAATGCATGTATGCAATAATATTTATTCATGTATGCAGTTTTTTAAACTGTTAATTTGTATTAGTTTCAGTAATCACAAAGTACACATATATACCAAATGTTTTCAAAATCTTGACTGATGATTGTTTTAACTATATTGAGCGTATTTAATACGGTAATGAACTACGGGAACTTCTAAGAAAAATGTGCGAATTTGCATTTCAGTAACACACAATTAGACTGCCAAAACTAAAACTAAAAAGGAAAACATTATATTTTTAATTATATTTATTTGTCTTAGTAAATATCAGGTCAAAACATGGAGGAAAATATGTTTTTTTTAAAAGCAAACCAATAAAATTAGAGATATTTTAATCAGATACCACCTTACAAAATTACAGTCTTATAATATTTTTATGACAAACAGACAATGCTACAAATATCAGGCTATTAAAGCCGCTATTTACAAAATTTTCACAGACACTTAAAATAAAACTTGTATCCGAAGTGTACCAACTAGGTATGCACAGTTCAACGTCTTGTGTTACACTGACGTGAGTGCAGTCGGGCCTAGACTCATTAAGCCACCTGTGACCACTCTCACTCCCCGGCGCACCCAAATCTTTAACCCCCTTACCCATGACCTCAGTCTTCTGACATTCCTCTGTAACCCTTGCCGACCTGAAATTTCTTTAATCCCTCTGCCTCCCACCATTCCTTCCCCCCAGCACTAAAGAACAATGCCTCACTCAGATTTAGCATTAAAATCAGGATTTAAATTCTTAAATAATTTTACTAACCATGAACATTAAACTTACGTTTTATTCCAATGGGGTCTCAATTCATACCCAGTAAATAATTATAAAGCTTGAATTTTTTTCTTATTTACCTTTTATATTAACTGTGATGAAAAAAGGAGCTCAGCCAACATCTTTCCACGAGCCGCGGTTTGGCCACCCCTGTTATAGAACCTGCCTCAACTACCATCTCTGGCAGCACGTTCCTTCAATCTATCACCCTCTGAGTGAAAAAGTGGGCTCCGTTTCCTATTAAATCTTTCCCCTCACTTTATCTTTGTCCTCGGGTCCTGCTGTAAATTCTGATGATCATCTTCACTGTCTACAAGACACCAACTTCAGTGTCATCTGCAAACTTGCCTTACTAAAGTCCAAAAAGGCAACATCCATTGTCCTCCTTTCAATCTCCTTTGTTATCTCTTCAATGCAGCAATGTAGTGAGCCAGGACTTCCTGTCACAAAGCTTTGCTGAATATCCCTCACCAGCCCTTGCCTTCCCTGACAGGGTCTTTGACCTGAAACATTAACTCTGTTTCTCTTCCATCGGATGCAACTTCACCTGCTGAGGAGTTCTAGCATTTTCTGTTTTATTGCACGTGGCTGCCAATATGTGCATTTAGCAAACCATGTTTTACAAGGGACTGTCCAGTGAAGATTGCTGAGTGTGCATTCAACCCCTTGGGTCAGTTCCAGTGAGGGAGGTATAGATGTAAATGCCAGGACTAATATACAGCTAATTTATACTCCCTGGGTTTCCACCATGCAAGAGAACTTGACAATAGTATGTAGGTTAATTGGCTGGTTAAATGTAAAAATTGTCCCTAGTGGGTGTAGGATAGCGTTAATGTACGGGGATCGCTGGGCGGCGCGGACTTGGTGGGCCGAAAAGGCCTGTTTCCGCGCTGTATATATATGATATGATATGATAATAGTGATTTTAGTAAGCTCGAGGTTCAATAGTGGTTTATGTTTTAGATCAGCTGACTTGTAATGAAATCAGTGTGACTTTAATCTGTCTCAAAATGCAGGAGTCATTTAAACATTGCTCTGCTATGGATGTGTGTTTTGAGATTGTTGGGGGTGGGGAAGTCTAAAATGCACATTTTGTTAACGCTTTAAAAAAAAATGTTTGTATGGTGTTGACTATGCTCCTAATGTCAATGCAACTCAATCAAAATTAAGGTGTGGAATGTGAGCGGAGACCTGATAGAAGTATATAAAATTATGAGAGGCATAGTAGGGTAGCAGCCAGAACCATTTGTCCTGCCTCGATTGTCAAAGACCAGATGGTATAGCTTTAAGGTGAGAGGGGCAAAGCTTAAAGGAGATGTCCGGCCAAGTTTTTTTACACGGTGAGTGGTAGGTGTTTGGAACGTGCTGCCAGAGACGGTGGTGGAGGCAGATAGGTTAGTTCCTGTCTTGCATTTCTTGGATTGGCTTGGTGAGCCTCCAGCGCTGGTGCGTTGCTCAAAGTTCCAGCAAAGTTTTTCTTTGCTTGGATTGCACTAAAAATCTGTAATCTTGTTTGTTCTTCCCCAAAATCCCCTTTAACTACAAGATTGTTAATCAATTCTGACTGTTTATAGTGCACTGCAGCGATCAGCTGTGGGTCTGCGAGTAACAATCTTATCTGAGTTGGAGGTTGTGGTGGATTTAGTGTAGTTTAGAGACACAGCAAGAAAACAGGCACTTTGGCCCATCGGGACTGCGCCGACCAGCGATCACCTTCAGATTGGTTATATCCTGCACACAGGGATGATTTATAGATGTCAATTAACTACAAACCCGCACGGCTTTGGAATGTGGGAAGAAACCGGATTACCCGGCGAAAGCCCACGCAGTCACAGGGAGAACATGTAAACTCTGTACAGACAGCACATGGTCAGCATTGAACCTGGGTCTCTGGTTCTGTAAGGCAGCAACTCTACTGCTGTACCGCCCTAGTTCAAGACATGAACATTAATCCAGATGGAGCGCTGAATGATGCTTCCTAAACGAGGCGTTAAACTAGGCCCTGCATGGAGGTTCCTTGAAGCAATCTGCAACTACAGTACAACAATGTGCCTTTTCTGTGTGGGTTCACTACCAGATAACCAGCTGCTTTTAAATAAAAAGATAAACTAGGTCACATGCTTCTTCAAAGGTTTGTCAGCAAATGTAATTATACAGTTAAGTTTATATTCAGGTCACAAGCACAGTTAAATTCCGTTAATATTTCATTTTATTACACAGCCTGTAGTCAGGATTAAACCCAGGTCTCTGATGCTATAAAGCATCAACTCTACCGCTGCACCACCGTGCTGCCCTGCTAGTTGGATATTTCCATAGCCTTCTTTACTGTGACGGCCAGAGGTTATTTGTAAAGAAGCAGACAAATATGTAGAATATCATATTAACATCATGACTAGGGAACATAGTTTTGTGTCCTTCGTCTCGGAGGAAGAGGGAGTACAGCGTGAAATACATAACCTGTTTTTTTTAAGCAACAACTGAATCCTGATCAGGACTATTCACAGAATGTCCAGAGCGATATGTAGAATACTCTTCCTGTTCCCCTCATGAGGGGAGGGGGAATGGCTCGGTGAAGCATAAGTATACTACACTACGACCACTTCCCCACCATCCCCCACTGTTTTTCCTCTCAATGTAGTATGTTTATTGCCATTCTGTTAAAGTTCAATCATAACTGGAATAGTAGCAGAGGAATTTGGACCCAATCCTGATCGGCTGGCCTTGACTATTCAAAAACTGCATTAAAAGACAAAGTTATTCTCAAAAGCACAAGCTACTTAAATATTCCTTGTATCCTAAACAGAGGTGTTGATTGTAGTCTGAAGGATTTCTGTGGGAGGCGTTGAGGTGGGGGAGCAAAGAGTGGAGGGAACACATCTGAAAATTGTTAGTGACTTCTCAGGCAGTGACCATGCAAACAAGTAACACTATCACTGTTCCAACAAACATCACAGGCCAGTACACTCCAGTGTGCGGGCTAAATCCTGGCACTTTTAGCTGTTTCACTGCCAGTATCAGTCTCCGCCGTTCCCTTCAGTAATGCACGCGGTAACACACTCTGTCTTCTTCCGCGCCCCCCTCCCATCCCTCGACGGGGGCTTCAGGCTGGCCGTAATGCTCTTAAAAGCACGAAGCTTGAGGGCAGTGAGGACAATGGCGAGTGTGGTGTCTGGAGTGAAAACCTCCACGTGAGAATTTGTTGAGTTTTTGCAGTTTTCTGTTTTGGTTTGAATCCTGCCCGGCAGGTTCAGTGACCGTGTGGTCTCCTCTTCCTCCCCCACAGACAAGTCAGAGAACGATTGAAGAATGAAGTAAACCAGATGAAGGAACAAGCCCCGGGATTTCGGCCCGGACTGGCTATTCTGCAGGTGAGTGCTTGACGGCACTGGGCTTATACTCGCTGGAGTTTACGAGGAGGGATCTTATTGAAACCGACCGATAAGTGAAAGGCCTGGATAGAGTGGATGTGGAGAGAATGTTTCCACTAGTGGGAGAGTCTAGGACCAGAGGGCACACCCTCAGAATAAAGGAATGTTCCTTTAGAAAGATGAGGAGGAATTTGTGGAATTCATTGCCACAGCTGGTTGTGGAAGCCATGTCATTGGATATTTTTAAAGTGGAGATTGACAGATTCTTGATTAATACGGGTGTCAAAGGTTACAGGGAGAAGGAAGGAGAATGGGGTTGAGAGGGAATGATATCAGCCATGATTGAATAGCGGAGTAGACTTGATGGGCCGAGTGGTCTAATTCGACTCCCATGGATATCCCCGCTTCACCGGGGCTTGCTGGCTGGCTCAAAATAATTCTAGATGTGACAAATGTCTGCTCCAACATTCCTGACAAAATGGTTTCATGTACAAGGAAGAGTACAGTAAGCGAGCTCTGGGATGCTCTGAAATTCAAGACAGCAACTACATCCGTTGTGAGTAAAACTAATTACATTTTCATCCAATGAATCGTTGAAAGGAGTCAAAGAGGTTAGTGCTTATGAGACAAGAGTAGTATTGTATACATTGGGTAAGCAAGCAAAGAATTTCACTGTGCCTAGTCACATGTGACAATAAAGTATTCCTATTCCAATTCCAAGCTGTCGTTTTAGTTTAGTCTGTTATTGTCACGTGTACCAAGGCACAATGAAAATCTTTGTCTGTGTACTATCCCGTCTATAAGACTATACATGGATACAATCACGCTGTCCACCGTGCAAAGATAAAGGATAAAAGGTACAACATTCGGTGCAAGATATAACATTGCAGTCCATTTCAAGAAAGTTCAAAGGCTTTCAAAAGATGGATAGCAGGTCAGGACTGCACTTTTGCTGATGAGGGGTGTCTGATAACAGACAGCTGGGCAGAACAGGTCAAACCAGATGTTGCTGATGAGGGGTGTCTGATAACAGACAGCTGGGCAGAACAGGTCAAACCAGATGTTGCTGATGAGGGGTGTCTGATAACAGACAGCTGGGGTGGTGCAGAGAATGGGTGTTAACTGACATTGAAGCTGACCTCTCAGAACATGCAGTGAGTTTGAAGGTGTGCTTGTTTTATTAAGGGTATATTCAGTACTGTACAGCTAGGTATATACTGCCATACATCAACATTCATTCAATGCAACCATTGTAATCAACAGTGAGTGATATGCAGGCAGTGGAGTAGCTTCATTGGTTCTGTGGTTTCTGGTAAAATAATTCATTTATTTATCTATTTATCTAACTTTTCATTGTAGAACACAGAATAATACAGCACAGCAACAGGCTCTTCAATCCTCGATGTGCTGAACATGTTGTCAAATTAAACTAATCCCTTCTGCCTGCACATGGCCTATACCCCTCCATTCCTTCCATATCCATGTGCTTTTCTAAAACCCTTTAGTTTTTAGGTTTAGAGATACAGCGCGGAAACAGGCCCTTTTGGCCCACCGGATCCATGCTGACCAGCGATCCCCGCACATTAACTCTATCCTATACCTACTAGGGACAATTTTGTAAAACATTTACCAAGCCAATTAACCTACAAACCTGTACATCTTTGGAGTGTGGGAGGAAACCGAAGATCTAGGAGAAACCCCACGCGGGTCACGGGGAGAACGTACAAACGCCGTACAGACAGCGCCGGTAGTCAGGATTGAACCTGGGTCTCCGGCGCTGCATTCGCTGTAAGGCAGCAACTCTATCGCTGTGCCACCATGCCGCCAATAAACACCACTATCGTATCTGCCTCGACTACCACCCTCGGGAGCGAGTTCCAGGCCCCCACCATTCTGTGTAGTTAAAAGAAAACGTTGCCAACACATCTCGCTCAAACAGCTTTCCCCCTCTCGTCTTTAGCTATTCCTAAGTATTTTTTTAGATATGTAAAGAGGAAAAAAATAGTCAAGGCAAATGTGGGTCCCTTGAAGACAAGTGGGGGAATTTATTATGGGGAACAAGGAAATGGCAGACGAGTTGAACCGGTACTTTGGATCTGTCTTCACTAAGGAAGATACAAGCAATCTCCCAGATGTTCCAGTGGCCAGAGATCGTAGGGTGACGGAGGAACTGAAGGAAATCCACATTAGGCAGGAAATGGTGTTGGGTAGACTGATGGGACTGAAGGCTGATAAATCCCCAGGGCCTGATGGTCTGCATCCCAGAGTACTTAAGGAGATGGCGCTAGAAATTGTGGACGCATTGGTGATCATTTTCCAATGTTCTATAGATTCAGGATCAGTTCCTGTGGATTGGCGGGTAGCTAATGTTGTCCCACTTTTTAAGAAAGGAGGGAGAGAGAAAATGGGAAATTATAGACCAGTTAGTCTGACATCAGTGGTGGGGAAGATGCTGGACTCAATTATAAAAGACAAAATTGCGGAGCATTTGGATAGTAGTAACAGGATTGTTCCGAGTCAGCATGGATTTATGAAGGGGAAATCATGCTTGACTAATCTTCTGGAATTCTTTGAGGTTGTAAATAGGAAAATTGACAGGGCAGAGCCGGTGGATGTGGTGTACCTTGACTTTCAGAAAGCCTTTGACAAGGTTCCACATAGGAGATTAGTGGGCAAAATTAGAGCACATGGTATTGGATGTAGGGTACTGACATGGATAGAAAATTGGTTAACAGATAGAAAGCAAAGAGTGGGGATAAATTGGTCCCTTTCAGAATGGCAGGCAGTAATTAGTGGGGTACCGCAAGGCTCGGTGCTGGGACCGCGGCTATTTACAATATACATTGCAATAGCCGGTCCCAGCATCCTCTCTATTATCAACAGTTCTCTGGCCACTGGCACTGTTCCAACCAGTTTCAAGCACGCGGTGGTCCAGCCCCTACTGAAAAAACCTAACCTAGACCCCACCTTGCCTGGCAACTACAGACCCATTTCCAAACTGCCATTCCTGTCAGAAGTCCTTGAAAAGGCAATTCTAAACCAATTAGTGCCCTACCTGCACCAATACACCATCCTGGAAAGTTTCCAGTCAGGTTTCAGAGCCCACCACAGCACAGAGTCTGCCTTGTTGAAGGTACACAACGACCTGCTTCTCGCCATCGACACCGGCGACTGTGCAATCCTGCTCCTTCTCGACCTCAGCGCAGCGTTCGATACAGTGAACCACACCATCCTTATTGACCGTCTCCGGTACGCGGTTGGCATTGATGGCACTGCCCTGAGCTGGTTCGCTTCGTACCTCAAAGATAGGAGTTTCGCCATCAACATAGGCAGTTATTCCTCTGCTCCAGCTAGCCTTTCCTGCGGAGTTCCACAAGGCTCCATCCTAGGCCCCATTCTCTTCTCTCTATACATGCTCCCCCTTGGCCAAATCATTCAAAGGCATGGCATTTCTTTCCACTGCTATGCCGATGACACTCAGCTTTACCTCCCCCTGAAACCCAACAACCAGTCAAATTTAAACAGCCTCTTACACTGCCTTGAGGACATAAAATGTTGGATGGCACAGAACTTCCTCCAATTAAATGAGAGCAAGTCTGAGGTCATCCTATTCGCCCCCCCCCCCCCCCCCCCCCCCGACTCCATCAAATCGATAACAGGCAGTCTTGGAAGTCTATCCTGCCTAGTCAAACCGCATGTCAAAAACCTCGGCATGATATTTGACTCTGCATTAAAATTTGATAAGCAAGTCAACGCTGTGGTAAAAGCCAGCTTCTTCCAACTTCGAACCATAGCTAAAATCAAACCTTTCCTCCAATTTGACGACACAGAAAAAATCATTCACGCTTTCATTTCCTCCCGCCTAGACTACTGCAACTCCCTATACACTGGGATCAGCCAATCTTCCCTGTCCCGCCTGCAACTGGTCCAAAACGCCGCAGCGAGACTCCTGACGGGTACCCGTAAAAGGGACCACATCACCCCGATTCTGGCCTCTCTCCACTGGCTCCCTGTACGGTACAGAATCAACTTCAAGCTCCTCCTATTCACGTATAAAGCCCTAAATGGACATTCCCCCCCCTACATCAAAAATCTTCTAACCCCCCTCTCTAACTCCAGGTCCCTCAGGTCGGCCGACTTGGGGCTACTCACTATCCCGCGGTCTAGGCTTAAGCTCAGGGGTGACCGCGCTTTTGCGGTTGCAGCTCCTAGACTGTGGAACAGCATCCCTCTCCCCATCAGAACTGCCCCCTCCATCGACTCCTTTAAGTCCAGGCTAAAAACCTATTTATACTCCCTAGCGTTTGAGGCTCATTGAGGAGGCGCTGTGAACTGTTTGCGTGCTACTGCATGTTTCATTTTTTTCCTTAGTACCTAATCAGATGTACAGCACTTTGGTCAACGTGGGTTTTTTTTAAATGTGCTATACAAATAAAATTGACTTGACTTGACATCAATGACTTGTATGAAGGGATTAAAAGTACCATTAGCAAATTTGCAGATGATACAAAGCTGGGTGGTAGTGTGAACTGAGAGGAAGATGCTATGAGGTTGCAGGGTGACTTGGACAGGTTGTGTGAGTGGGCGGATGCATGTCAGATGCAGTTTAATGTGGATAAGTGTGAGGTTATCCACTTTGGTGGTAAGAATAGGAAGGCAGAGTATTATCTGAATGGTGTCAAGTTAGGAACAGGGGACGTACAATGAGATCTGGGTGTCCTAGTGCATCAGTCACTGAAAGGAAGCATGCAGGTACAGCAGGCAGTGAAGAAAGCCAATGGAATGTTGGCCTTCATAACAAGAGGAGTTGAGTACAGGAGCAAAGAGGTCCTTCTGCAGTTGTACAGGGCCCTAGTGAGACCGCACCTGGAATACTGTGTGCAGTTTTGGACTCCAAATTTGAGGAAGGATATTCTTGCTATTGAGGGTGTGCAGCGTAGATTTACTAGGTTAATTCCCGGAATGGCGGGACTATCATATGTTGAAAGACTGGAGCGACTAGGCTTGTATACACTGGAAGTTAGAAGGATGAGAGGAGATCTTATCGAAGCGTATAAGATTATTAAGGTGTTGGACACGTTAGAGGCAGGAAACATGTTCCCAATGTTGGGGGAGTCCAGAACAAGGGGCCACAGTTTAAGAATAAGGGGTAGGCCATTTAGAACTGAGATGAGGAAAAACTTTTTCAGTCAGAAAGTTGTGAATCTGTGGAATTCTCTGCCTCAGAAGGCAGTGGATGCCAATTCTCTGAATGCATTCAAGAGAGAGCTAGATAGAGCGCTTAAGGATAGCGGAGTCAGGGGGTTTGGGGAGAAGGCAGGAACAGGGTACTTATTGAGAATGATCAGCCATGATCACATTGAATGGCGGTGCTGGCTCGAAGGGCTGAATGGCCTCCTCCTGCACCTATTGTCTATTGTCTATTTGACATTTCCACCCAGGAACAAAGTTCTGACGATCCACCTTATTTATGCCCTTCATAATTTTATGAACTTATCTGGTCTCCCCTTGGCTCTGACACTTCAGATAAAATAATCCAGTTTTATCCATCCACTCCTTATAGCTAATACCCTTTAATCCAGGAGGCATTCTGGTAAACCTCTTCTGCACCCTCTCCAATATGCCTTCTGTACCACTCTATATGTGTTGGAAAATAATTGCAGATGCTGGTACAAATCGAAGGAATCACAAAAAGCTGGAGTAACTCAGCGGGTCAGGCAGCATCTCAGGAGAGAGGGAATGGGTGACGTTTCGGGTTGAGACCCTTCTTTAGACTGATGTCAGGGAGGGGGCGGGACAAAGAAAGGATGTAGTTGGAGACAGGAAGACAGTGGGAGAACTGGGAAGGAAGAGGGAGGGGAAAGGGAGGGACAGAGGAGCTATCTAAAGTTAGAGAAATCATCCACTGGGGTATTAGCTGCCCAAGCGATATATGAGGTGCTGTTCCTCCAATTTGCGGTGGGCCTCACTATCACAATGGAGGAGGCCCATGACAGAAAGGTCAGACTGGGAGGGGGAGGGGGAGTTGAAGTGCTGAGCCACCGGGAGATCAGGTTGGTTAAGGTGGACTGAGCGAAGGTGTTGAGCGAAACGATCGCTGAGCCTGCGCTTGGTCTTGCCGATGTAGAGAGGTTGACATCTGGAACAGCGGATGCAATAGATGAGGTTGGAGGAGGTGCAGGTGAACCTCTGCCTCACCTGGAAAGACTGCTTGGGTCCTTGGATGTAGTCGAGGAGGGAGGTAAAGGGACAGGTGTTGCATCTCCTGCGGTTGTTGGGGAAAGTACCTGGGGAGGGGGTGGTTTGGGTGGGAAGGGACGAGTAGACCAGGGAGTTATGGAGGGAACAGTCTCTGCGGAAAGCAGAAAGGGGAGGGGATGGGAAGATGTGGCCAGTAGTGGGATCCCGTTGGAGGTGACGGAAATGTTGGAGGATAATTGTCGTATACGCTGGCTGATGGGGTGGAAGGTGAGGACAAGGGGGACTCTATCCATGTTACGAATGAGGAGAGGGGGAGCAAGAGCAGAGCTGCGGGATATAGAGGAGGCCCTAGTGAGAGGGGAAGCCCCGTTTCCTAAAGAATGAGGACATCTCTGATGCCCTAGTGTGAAACACCTCATCCTGTGCGCAGATCCGGATATGTGTTGTTACTTTCGGGAAACTGGAATTGGATCCCAAGATCCCTCTGTACAGCAATACTGTTAATTGGCCGGCCATTACGGAGGGAGTGCAGCATAGGTTCATCAGGTTAATTCCCAGGATGGTGGGACTGACATATGATGAAAGAATGGGTCGACTAGGCTTGCATTCACTGGAGTTTAGAAGGATGAGAATGAATCTTATAGAAACATATAAAATTCTTAAGGGGTTGCACAGGCTAGATTCAGGAAAAAATGTTCTCCATGTTGGGGGAAGTCCAGAACCAGGGGTCACAGTTTAAGAATAAGGGGTAGGACTGAGATGAGGAAAAACTTTTTCACCCAGAGAGTTGTGAATCTGTGGAATTCTCTGCCACAGAAGGCAGTGGAGACCAATTCACTGGATGTTTTCAAGAGAACGTTAGGTAGAGCTCTCAAGGCTAATGGAATCAATGGATATGGGGAAAAAGCAGGAACATGGTACTGATTTTGGATGATCAGCCATGCCACTGGAGATAAATGGGTCTACTGTGGATAGGGTGAGCAGTTTTAAATACTTGGGAGTCCGCATCACAGAGGATCTGACGTGGGCAATGCACATTGCCGCACTGGTGGGTAAGGCAAAGCAGCGCCTTTACCACCTTAGACACCTTAGACAAATTCAGAGTGTCTCTGAGGATCCTTCATTGCTTCTACTCTGGGGCTGTAGAGAGCATCCTGTCCGGCAACATTACAGTCTGGTTTGGGAACAGCTCTGCCCAGGACAGGATGGCCCTGCAGAGAGTGGTGCGTTCGGCAGAACGCACCATGGGAACTACACTCGTCCCCCTGCAGGACCTATACATCAGGAGGTGCAGATCCAGAGCAAGCAAGATCATGAGGGACCCCTGCCACCCCAGTAACGGACTGTTCCAGATGCTACGATCAGGCAAACGCCTCCGCTGTCACGCTGTAAAAACGGAGAGGATGAGACGGAGTTTCTTCCCACAGGCCATCAGGACTGTCAACTTTTATAACCCCAGAGACTAAATTTTTGTCTACACTATAGTAACTTATTAACTTTATTTATATGCTGTAACTGTAATTCTTTTTTGTGCACAATCTGTAGGCATTGCCACTTTCATTTCACTGCAAATCGTGTATGTGTATGTGACAAATAAATTTGACTTGACTTGATCATATTGAATGGCAGTGCTGGCCGAATGGCCTACTCCTGCACCTGTTTTCTATGTTTCTGTTAACTGTATACTTTACATTTGTATTAGGGTGAAACTGCTTCAACAACCACTTCTGCTGGTACATCATAGTGCTCTCCCTCTGTTCTATCACTCGTGGGCTCTTGTGTTCATTCTTCCCCTCTCATTCCCCCTCTTTAATTACTCTAGGTTGGAGACAGGGACGATTCTAACCTGTACATCAGCATGAAACTGAAGGCAGCTGCTGAGGTAGGAAACATTAAAAATGTTACACAAATGATACACAAACTGATACACAAGCCCGGTTAATTATACTGCAGCTCTCAAATACAGTCAACCAGTTTGTCTGGTGTTGTCCCCACCCCCCTTCTCAGGAACTTCCTGGATGTGTCGAAGTGTGTTTTACTGTGTTCAGATTTTAGCCACAGCAAAGATGCGACCAAGTTGAATGAGCGCAGAAAAGATTTACGAGGATATTGCCAGGACTTCATGGTCTGAGCTCTAGGGAGGGGGTGGGTGGGCTAGGATTTTATTCCTTGGAGAGTGGGTACATGTAGAGTGATCTAAAAGAGGTGTATACAATCACAAGGAGAATAGATAGGGTGAATGCACAGGAAGTGTCTTTTATCCAGGGTAGAGGAATCAAGAAACGGGTTTAAGGTGAGAGGGGAAAGAGTTAATGGGAACCTGAGGGGCAACTTTTTTACACAGAGGGTGGTGGGTGTATGGAACAAGCTGCCAGAGGAGGTAGTTGAGTCAAGCACTATAACAACATTTAAAACACATTTGGATAGGTACATGGATAGGAAAGATTTAGAGGGATATTGGCCAAACATGAGAAAATGGCACTAGCTTGGATGGGCATCTTGGCCAAGGGCCTATTTCCATGCTAGGTGGATGCTGGTTATCTGAGAGAGCTTGGGTGCAAATCTGGACTCTGAATCTGCATGGCGCAGTGTGCCAGGATGATAAGGACACTGCTCAAGTTGCCTTGCAGTAAATTATGGGTAGGTAAAATTTTACTGTTGTTTGTTGCTGATGTGTATCTCTCCCTGCAGATTGGAATGAATGCCAACCACATGAAGCTGCCAAAAACCATCACTGAAGATGAGGCAAGTATAATTCCTGCTTTTTCCCTCCCAATCATTTGTACAGTGAAATATTTCTCCCCTCCCGCCAGGAAGCTGTCTGCATTTCCACAAACAAGGTTCACTGCCCTCTCTCCACAGTACAATTAACCGTATGTATATCTTTTGATTTCAGATCCTAGAGGGGTTTAATCTGGGAATCCCCATTCTGTCCTCCCCCTCACGGTATCAACTAGGCAGCCCTTGCCCCTGTCATCCCTTCCTAATTGTGAATACCTGACACTCCACTGCACCTTAGTGGGATAAGTTAATGTTGTACAAATTGAGTCTCCTGTTTTGTGTCCTTGTGCCAAGCAGCAAGTTTATTCAGTACAAACGCAACCCCAAGATCACATGAATATTTACTTTCTTTCTTCCTTGGCTTAGAGGGTAATCAGATAAGTGTTCTACTCTGCCATTTGCTAGCTATGTCTGTTTTCGCCCTGTGTTTTAATTCTGCTCTTAATATTTGCATCTCTCCCATCCAATCACCAGATCTGAATTCCCTAACTCTTGCTTATCTTTAACAATAAAATGTCATATTTATACAGCATGGAAACAGGCCCATTTGCCTGTGTATGGCCCATATCCCTCTAAACCTTTGCTATCTATGTGTTTGTCCGAGTGTCTTGTTGCTATAGACCTATCTCAACTACCTCCTCTGGCAGCTCCTTCCATATACTCACCATCCTCTGTGTGGAAAAAGTTACCCCTCAGATCTGTATTAAATCTTTCCGCACTCATCTTAAATGTATGACTTCTAGTTTCTGATTTGCAGCATCTGCAGTTTAATTGATTTCCACAGCAAAAAGACCTGGCCCAGCAGGTCAACATCATAGGGCACAGAAACAGGCCCTTCAGCCCAACTGTTCCATATGCCCCATCTCCCAAGGTGCCCCATCTCAGCTAATCCCACTTGCCTGCGTTTGGCCCATATCCCTTTACACCTTTCCTTTCCACGGACCGAAGTCCATAATTTCTAGGAGCAGAATTAGGCCATTCGGCCCATCAATTTTACTCTGCCATTCAATCGTAGCTGATCTATCTTTCCCTCTCAACACCATTCTCCTGCCTTCTTGGACAGTGTCTTTTAAATGCTGTTATAGTATCAAACGATCTATTTACTGAATTTGATCATCTGGCTGTTCCTGATGTATTTTGCAGGTGCTGAGTAACATTACACGCATTAACGAGGACCCTAGTGTACATGGACTCATCGTGCAGCTCCCCCTGGACTCCATCAACCCAATCGATGTTGAAAAAGTAACAAACGCAGTTTCCCCTGAGAAGGATGTTGATGGGTAGGAATCGCGTCCTCCTGCTTTTGCCGTAGAGTTATAGTGTCATACAGCATGAAAACAAGCCCTTCGGCCCAACTTACCCATGCCGATCACCATGTCCCCATCAATACTACTCTGCCTGCGTTTGGCCCATGTTCCTCCAAACCTGTTCAGTCCATGTACTGTCTAACTGTTTCTAAAACGTTGGAATAGTCCCTGCTTCTACTACCTTCTCTGGTAGCTCGTTCCAGACACCTACCAACCTTTGTGTGAAAAAGTTACCCCTCAGATTCCTATTAAATCTTTTCCCTTCACCTTAAACCTGTCCTCAGGACTTCGAGTCTGAATGATGTAGGATGAACTCCAGTTCATGTGCTTTCTAGCAGAGGCCAAGAGCAGTGTTATTGAGACATGCAGCGCAGAAAAAGGCCATTTGGCCCATATCCCTCCAAACCTTTCCTATCCATGTACTTGTCCAGATAGAAACGTAGAAACATTGAAAATAGGTGCAGGAGTAGGCCATTCAGCCCTTTGAGCCAGCACCGCCATTCATTGTGATCATGGCTGATCATCCACAATCAGTAACCCGTGCCTGCCTTCTCCCCATATCCCTTGATTCCATGAGCCCCCAGAGCTCTATCTAACTCTCTTAAATTCTTCCAATAATTTGGCCTCCCACTGCCCTCTGTGGCAGAGAATTTCACAAATTCACAACTCTCGGGGTGAAAAAGTTCCTTCTCACCTCAGTTTTAAATGGCCTCCCCTTTATTCTAACACTGTGACCTCTGGTTCTGGACTCCCCCACCATTGGGAACATTTTTCCTGCATCTAGCATGTCCAGTCCTTTTATAATTTTATATGTCTACAAGATCCCCTCTCATCCTTCTAAACTGCAGTGAATACAAGCCTAGTCTTTTCAATCTTTCCTCATATGATAGTCCCGCCATCCCAGAGATCAATCTCGTGAACCTACGCTGCACTGCCTCAATTACAAGGATGTCCTTCCTCAAATTAGGAGACCAAAACTGTACACAATACTCCAGATGTGGTCTTACCAGGGCCCTGTACAACTGCAGAACCTCTTTATTCCTATACTGAAATCCACACGTTTTGAAGGCCAACATGCCATTAGCTTTCTTCACTGCCTGCTGTACCTGCACGCCAACTTTCAGTGACGGGTGTACAAGGACACCCAGGTCTCGCTGCACTTCCCCCTTACCAAACCTGACGCCATTGAGATAATAATCTGCCTCCTTGTTTTTGCCGCCAAAGTGGATAACCTCACATTTTTCTACATTATACTGCAAATGCCATGCACCTGCCCACTCACTCAACCTATCCAGATCACCCTGCAACCTCCTAACATCTTCTTGGATGACTCGTGGATGAGCTTACCCCTTCTGCATCACCACCAGGGTCATTGTAGAGACTAATTGTTGCACCATCAGTGATCAGTGCTTTGAATGTTAACCGGCAATAAAGCCAGGATATTCCTTAGGGTTTAGGTTTAATGTTATGTGTAACAAAGTACAGTGAAAAGCTTTGTTTTGCATTCTATCTAAACAGATCAGATAATGCTATATATAAATCAAGAACACAATAGACAATAGGTGCAGGAGTAGGCCATTCGGCCCTTCGAGCCATGGCTGATCATTCTCAATCAGTACCCCGTTCCTGCCTTCTCCCCATACCCCCTGACTCCGCTATCCTTAAGAGCTCTATCTAGCTCTCGCTTGAAAGCATTCAGAGAATTCACAGAACAAAGTTCGATGGAACCGAAGCTAAAAACAGAACAGAGAATAGAGTACAGAATATAGTTCTCAGTGTGTTTAGGTTTATTATTGTCACGTGTACTTTTGGAAGGATTTGTTTCATGCGGCACTTGAGTTGATATGTTTTCAATTGTTTTGAAATGCACCTTTTCACAATCTCCCAGATTAACTAGCATCAACGCAGGGAAACTGGCTCGAGGAGATGTGAATGACTGCTTTATCCCGTGTACTCCCAAAGGCTGCCTGGAGCTGATCAAACAGACTGGTAGGAATGGATTCTGCTAGAAGAACTTGGAAAATGCTAGCAGAATTAAGCCACTTAGCTACTCGGCCATTCAGTCAGATCATCAATGAAGCCTCTGTCATTGAGTTTATTTTAGGCCAGGGTAAATGAATTTTTGAGCATTAAAGTACATAGAATCACAACAGCACAAGAATATGTCCTTCGTCCCACAATGTCTGTGCCAAACATGATACCAGGTCCATCTCTATAGAACATACGGTACAGCGCAGGAAGAGGAAGGTATTTGATCAGCAGATTGGTGGGGTTGATCCACAGGATCAGTTGGCAATGTTACTGGAGGAGAAAAAGAAAACAGAAAAACTGCAAATAAAAATGTTGGAAGCTCTCACCAGTGTGAGAAACCTGTGGGAAGAAGCAGAGTTAACTATTTAGGTCGATACAATGGCGCAGCTGATAGAGCTGCTGCTTCTGGTTTCCTTCCATGTCCCAGAGACGTGAAGGTTTGTGGGTTAGTTGGTCTCTGCAAACTACCCTCCAATGTGTAGGGAGTGGATGAGAAAGTGGCATAGCATAGAACGAGTGAATGGATGAGTGAATGGGTGTGGACTTGGGCTGAAGGGCCTGTTTCCGTGCTGTATCTCTAAATTAAACAGGTCAATGACCTTTCATCAGAAATGGAAAAGGAGAAAGCAAGTTGGTTTTAAATTGCAGAGAGAAAGGGATAGATGGATAGAACAAATGAAATATCTTTGATAAGGTGAGGCCAGGGTGTTCCAGGTGATCCCAATATTTGTGAAGCTTTTGATGAATAGACTAACAGGGAGAGGGGGAACTCTTGTGCTTTGACTCTGAAAGGCAGAGGCAATTTAACACTGCTGCCATTGCTTTGTCACTGAATGCTCTCTGCTGTAATGGGTTGTTACAGGTGTGAAGATCGCTGGCTCCAAGGCAGTTGTTATAGGACGGAGCAAGATCGTTGGTGCCCCCATGCGTGACCTGCTAGTGTGCAACAACGCCACGGTGACTACCTGCCACTCTAAGACAGCGGACCTCCAGGGCGAGGTAAGGGTGAACCCAGAACCATTCAAATAGTGGCTGAAAACATAGTTCTTGTCTGAATAGGAGAGCGCGGTTGTGCAAAGTGCCAGTGGAAACAAGCATAAGTGGAGACGAGCATAAGAATAACTGGGTTATTCTAATGATGGGTCCTGACCTAAAATGTCACCTATCCATGTCCTCCAGAGATGCTACCTCACCCTTGCAGCATCTCTGGAGGACATGGATGGATAAGGCAGCATCTCTTGGGAAATGATTTGTGTTGTCAATCTCCGAAAGTTGAGAGAAGTTCAGCTGGTATAGCAGCTACCTCACAGCGCCTGAGACCCGGGTTCGATCCCGACCTCAGGTGATGTCTTTGTGGAGTTTGCATATTCTCCCCGTGAATGTGTGAGATTCCTCCAGGTGTTCCAGTTTCCTCCCACATCCCAAAGACGTGCGGGTTTATGGGTTAATTGGCCCTCTGTAAATTGCCCTTAGTGCATAGGTAGTGCGAACGGGTGATCGACGTTCTACATGGACTAGGTAGGCTGGAGGGTCTGTTCCCATGCTGTATCCGTAAACTAATCTAAAGAAGTGTCCCGACCCGATAAAACATCTATGCTTTTCCTCCAGAGATGCTGCCGCCTGACCTGCCTAGTTACTCCAGCACTTTGCGTCTATCTTTAATATCATCACCAGGTGGCAGCAGTGTGCCAGTTTCTGTCGATCTCCAAGTAGAACACAAAGTGGTGGAGAACTCAGCGAGTTTCGGGCTCGATAGGCTGAAGGGCCTATGTCATTGTGGTGCATCAGTTCCAGAGTCAAAGTCCTCAATTTTCCTGCATTTCTGCAGGAACTAAAGAAAGATGAAGGCCTGGAACACAAGATGGTACCTGGCTGACAGGTTTCCCAGAGGGAAGACCCTGACCTCTGTGTAGGAAAAAAACTGCAGATGCTGGTTAAAATCAAAGGTTGACACACAATGCTGGAGTAACTCAGCGGGTCAGGCAGCATCTCGGGAGAGAAGGAATGGGTGACGTTTCGAGTCAAGACCCTTCTTCCTTACCTTGTGCGGGTGTAACCTGCTGTGGTTGATTTTTAGGTAGGTCGAGCGGACATCCTGGTGGTGGGAGCTGGCAGAGCAGAAATGGTGAAAGGCGATTGGATCAAACCTGGAGCTGTGGTCATTGACTGCGGAATAAACCATGTTCCCGGTGAGCAAAAATCCACAAGTGAACGATCAACACCAAAGATGGGAACAAGGCCCTGACGGCTCAACTGTATACCTTCCTCATAGGAAGTCAAAGTGTGGAAACGGCCCAACTTGCCCACATCGACCAACATGCCCCGTCTACACTAGTCTCACCTGCCCGCGTTTGTCCCATATCCCCCTAAACTTGTCCTATCCAAGTACCTGTCCAAATGTTTTCTAAAAGTTGTGATAGTACCTGCCTCGACTACCTCATGTGGCAGCTGGTTCCGTATACCTACCACCCTTTGGGTAAAAAAGAAAGTTGCCCCTCAAATCTTTTTAAATCTTTCCCCCCGCACAATAAACATATCTCCTGTGGTTCTTGGTTTCCCCACTCTGCGTAAAAGAATCTGTGCATCCACCCGAGCTATTCCTCTCATGATCTTATACGCCTCTATAAGATCACCCTCATCTCTCTGTGCTTCAAGGAGAAAGGTTGTGGCCTGCTCAACCTCTCCCTGTAACTCAGGCCCTCGAGTCCTGGCAATATCCTCATAAATCTTCTCTGCACCCTTTCCAGCTTAACATATTTCCTATAAATTGGTGACCACAACTGATGATCTACCACTAATGCAGGTGGAGAGACTTCTTAAAATCCAGAAGGTTCACTGTCCTGTTTTCTCGTATAAACAAGGAGCTGTAGATGCTGGTTTACACAAAGTGCTGGAGTAATCCAGCAAGTCAGGCAATATCTCATGTTCTGAGATGCTGCATGACCCGCCAAGTTACTCCAGCATTTGGTATCCTGTCCTGTTTGTTCCTTGGGTGATTCGGGTTCAAATTTTAGAGTCCTAGGGAGATGCAGAGTGAAAAGAGGCCATTTGGCCCACTGAATTGGTGCCGACCAACAGCTACTAATCCTACATTGATCACATTTTTTGTTGTCTCCACATTGTTATCATATCCCCTTGTATTCCACCACTCGCCTACATAAAAAGGAGAATTTACAGCAGCCATGTAACGTACAGAGCTGCGTGACTTGGGGATGTGGGAGGAAACCGGAGCACACAGGCGGTCAAGGAGAATGTGCAAACTCCACACAGACCGCCTCTGAGATCAGAATTAAACTCTGGCGCTGTGAGTCAGCAGCTCTACTTCATTGCTCGGTGCATTGAGTACAAGAGTCACAAAGCCAAAGGTCTTTGACTGGCTACAGTTGGAGAGTTGCCTTCATCTCTGGTTGCCCCATTGTACCCCAATAAATCATCAGCTGCCATATTTAACTGTCCAACCATCTGATGATTCCATCCTATATCGCATTCAGAGTACCTAATAATTTAACACCTCGATAGTGTGCATGTGGAAAGAATGATTTCACTAGCGAGAGAGTCTAGGACCAGAGAGCACAGCCTCAATATGAAAACATACCTTTAGAATGGAGATTAGGAGGCAGTGGAGGCCAAGACAATAGGCACAGGAGTAGGCCATTCGGCCCTTGGAGCCAGCACCGTGGCCATCACTGTGATCATGGCTGATCATCCACAATCAGTATCCAGTTCCTGCTTTCTCCCCATATCCCTAGTCTCCGCTATCTTCAAGAGCTCTATTTAACACTCTCTTGAAAACCTCCAAAGAATTGGCCTCCACAGCCTTCGGAGGCAGAGAATTCCTCAGATTCACAACTCTCTTGGGAAAAAGTTTTTCCTCATCTCCATTCTAAATGGCCTACCCCTTATTCTTAAAACTGTGGCCCCTGGTTCTGGACTCCCCCAACATTGGGAACATTGGGTATTTTTAAAGGGGAGATTGATAGCGATTCCTGATTGGCAAGAGCGTCAAATGTTAAGGGGAGAAGGGAGGAAAATGGGATTGGAAGGGAAAGATAGATCAGCCATGATCAAATGGCGGAGCAGACTCAATGGGCTGAACGGCCTAATTCTGGTCCTAGATCTTTATGAATGAATGCCTTGATTACTAATATCCATCATTCTGCATGTTGTTGTGTTTCAGACAGCACGAAGCCAAGTGGAAAGCGAGTGGTTGGGGATGTGGCTTACAATGAGGCCAAGATGGTGGCTTCCTTCATTACCCCTGTGCCTGGCGGTGTGGGGCCCATGACCGTCTGCATGCTCATGGAGGTGAGTTCTTACTCTGCTGTCACTCTGCCTCTTCACTCCTGGTCTCTGGAGACTGAATGTGCCCCAGCTTGGGTTTAGGCTGATTATTATACCGAGGTACAGTGAAAAGCTTTGTTCTGCATGACAATAGGTGCAGGAGTAGGCCATTCGGCCCTTCGAGCCAGCACCGCAATTCATTGTGATCATGGCTTATCATCCACAATCATTATCCCGTTCCTGCCTTCTCCCCATATCCCTTGACTCCGCTATCTTTGAGTTCTATCTAACTCTTGAAAGCATCTAGGCAGAGAATTCCACAGATCCACAACTCTCTGGCTGAATAAGTTTTTCCCCATCTCTGTTCTAAATGGCCTAACCCTGTCCATGTTCTGGACTCCCCCAACATGGG
Organism: Rhinoraja longicauda; assembly: GCF_053455715.1. Classification (NCBI taxonomy): domain Eukaryota; kingdom Metazoa; phylum Chordata; class Chondrichthyes; order Rajiformes; family Arhynchobatidae; genus Rhinoraja; species Rhinoraja longicauda. The sequence continues at coordinate 60,819,638 of NC_135962.1, read as the reverse complement.
GAACATGTTTCCTGCCTCCAGCATGTCCAATCCCTTAATAATCTTATATGTTTCAATAAGATCCCCTCTCATCCTTCTAAATTCCAGCGTATACAAGCCCAGTCGCTCCAGTCTTTCAACATATGACAGTCCCGCCATCCCGGGAATTAGCCTCGTGAACCAACGCTGCACGTCCCCGCTATTGTAAATCTCCCCGGTGCGGGACAAATAAAGGAATATATTATATTATCCAATCAGATCGGATAATACCATGCACAAATACAATCGAGCCAAACTCAAGTACAACAGGTAGAGCAAAGTGGAAGATACAGAGTGCAGAATATAGTTCTCAGCATTTGTCACAGCAAAATCCTCATTTTTCCTGCATTTCTGCAGGAACTGAAGAAAGATGAAGGCCTGGTATACAAGATGGTGCCCAAGTCAGGCAACTCTTTGCATGCTGGTTCCTGAATCAGAATCTGAATATGCTGTCATTCATTACAATCACCCCGCTCTTTTAAATCTTTAACTCAACAGCAGCATTTCTTACACTAACTATGCACTTAATCTATATCCTTTATCCAGTATGTCTGCACTGTGGGCTGCTTGATTGTAATCATGTGTGGTCTTTTCGCTGATTGGATAGCACACAGCAAAAGCTTTTCACTGTCCCTCGGTACACGTGGCAATAATAACTAAACTAGAACTGTTTTATCGGATAGAAACGTCATTCTCGGCCTTTCATTCTCTGACAGAACACGGTGGAGAGTGCCAAACGTTACTTGGAGAAATGCAAGCCTGGCAAGTGGGCCATTCAGTACACCAAGCTTCGACACGTGGAGCCCATGCCCAGGTATACCAGCGAGCTCTCCTCAGCCTGCGAGACCGTCACGTCAGGGATAATAGAGATGATCGATAGTATGGAAACAGACCCTTTGGCCCACCGAGTCCACGCCACCCGTCGATCACAAGTTCTACATTATCCCACTTTCTCATCCACTCTCTACACACTGGGGCAATTTACGGGAGGTCAATTAACCTACAATCCCACATGTAGGAGGAAACCGGATCACCCGGAGGAAACCCACATGGTCTCAGGCAGAATGTGCAAACTCCACACAGACAGCACCCAAGGTCAGGATCAAACCTGGATCTCTGGTGCTGTGAGGCAGCAGCTCTGCCAGAAGTGCCACTGTGCTGCCAGTTAAAAGTGCAAGCAGTGAATTCCATACATTAGAGAGCATTCGGTCCAAGCCATTAGTCTCATCTGCTCTCCTGCGCTACTGACTTTCTGGTTAGCGGCAGCATCAAAGTAGAGCTCCTCTTCCCACTAGTTAATATGATGCTCTGATGTCTCCCAAAGGAACCAAGAATAGTACAGCACAGGAAAAGGCCCTTCAGTCTACGCTGTAGAAACAAAGAACTGTAGATGCTGGAGTAACTCAGCAGGTTGGGCAGCATCTCTGGAGAATATGGAGATAGATGTGACATTTTGGGTTGGGACCCTTCTTCAGGTGACATTTCGGGTCAGATGATGAACTGAATTGTCACCTGCCCATTTCCTCCAGAGATGCTGCCTGACTCGCCAAGTTAATCCATCACTTTGTGTTTTAGTATTAATTTGAACATTACTTCGGTTCTGTTTGAATTTCACCCCGTTTTCAAAAAGTAATGTTTGGTTCCCGCCAGTGACATAATCATTTCACGGTCTTGTGCACTGAAGCACATCAGCCGCATGGCTAAGGAAGTGGGCTTGCTGTCTGATGAAGTGGAGCTCTACGGAAAGTCAAAGGCAAAAGTGCTCCTGACCTCACTCAATCGCCTCAGGGAGCAGCCGGATGGAAAATACGTCGTTGTCACAGGGTAAGGGTATTCTTCCTTGGAATCTTCCGACTCGAGGATGTTGCCAAGACTAGAGGGTGTGAGCTATAGGGAGAGGTTGAGTAGGGTGGGTCTCTATTCCATGGAGCATTGGAGGATGAGGGGAGATCTTATAGAGATGTACAAAATCATGAGAGGAATAGATCGGGTAGATGCACAGTGTCTTTTACCCAGAGTAGGGGAATCGAGGACCAGAGGACATAGGTTCAAGGTGAAGGGAAAAAGATTTCATAGGAATCCGAGGGGTAACTTTTTCACACAGAGGGTGGTGGGTGTATGGAACAAGCTGCCGGAGGATGTAGTTGAGGCTGGGACTATCCCATCGTTTGAGAAGCAGCTGGACAGGTACATGGATAGGACAGGTTTGGAGGGTTATAAACCAAGCGCAGGCAGGTGGGACTAGGGTATCTGGGACATTGTTGGCCGGTGTGGGCGAGTTGGGCCGAAGGGCCTGTTCCCACAGTGTATCAATCTATGTCTCTATGACAGTCCTTTATTGGAGGGATGTTGGATGGATACACAGATGAAGGATGTAAAATCATGAGGGGAATAGATAGGGTGAATGCAGAGAGTCTTCCATCCAGGGTCGGAGAAGAACCAAAGAGCATAGATAGGTTTAAGGTGAGAGGGCAAGATTTAATAGGAACCTGAGGAGCAACTTTTTCACATAGAGAGTAGTGTGTGTATGGAACGAGCTGCAAAGGAAGTATTTGAGGCAGGGACTATAACAGGTTTTAAAAGGTATTTGGACAGGTTGAAGGGTAGGAAAAATTCGGGGGGATATGGGCCAAACGTGGGCAGGTAGGACTAGTGTAGATTGGGCATCTTGGTCATTATAGAGCTTACTGCTTGGAAACAGGCCCTTTTATTTAGGTTAGAGATACAGGCAAGAAACAGGCCCTTTCAGCCCATCGGGTCCGCGCCGACCAGTGATCCCCGCACATTAATACTATCCTATCCCCACTAGGGACAATTTTTACATTTACCAAGCCAATTGACCTACATACCTGTACCCCTTTGGAGTGTGGGAGGAAACCGAAGATCTCGGAGAAAACCCACGCAGGTCACAGGGAGAACATACAAACTCCGTACAGACAGCGCCCTAGTCGGGTTCGAACCCGGGTCTCCGGCGCTGCATTCGCAGTAACGCAGCAACTCTACCACTGTGCCACCGTGCTGAACTTTAGCCCAATTTGCCTCTGCTGACCAAGATGCTCCATTTATACCAGTCCCACCTGCTTGCATTTGACCCATGTCCCTCTAAACCTATCCAAATGCCTTTTAAGTGTTGTTATTGTACCTGCCTCAACCACTTTCTCTGGCGGCTGATTCATACAGCCACCACCCTCTGCGTGGAAATGTTGGGCCAACAGTCTTATTTTCTTGCTGTATGACTCTATTAACGGCCCTGGTCTCTCCCGCAGCATCACCCCGACTCCCCTGGGCGAGGGCAAGAGCACGACGACGGTCGGCCTGGCTCAGGCCATCGGTGCCCACCTGGACATCAACGTGTTTGCCTGTGTCCGGCAGCCTTCCCAGGGCCCCACCTTTGGGATCAAAGGTAATCATCTCACCTCCGGTCTCGTTACGACGTGCATTAAGATCTGGAACAGTACAGCACGGGAACTGGCCCTTCGGCCCGCAGCATCCGTGATTATTGTGCTGCCAAAATAAACTATCCCCTTCCGTCTGCATGTGACCCATATCTCTCCACTCCCTTCATATCCATGTGCCTATCCAAAAGAATCTTAAACATCACTATTGCATCTGCCTCCACCCTTGGCTTCAACTGGCATCCATCACCCTCCGTGTAAAAACAAAACTAAAGCTTGTTCAGCACATCACCTTTAAATATTTCTCCTCTCATTTTACAGCTATGTCCTCTAGTCTTTGACATTTCGGCATGGGAAAGTTGGGCCAAAGGGCCTGTTTCCAAGGAGTAGAATCTATACTGACCAAGATGCCCAATTTACGCTAGACTTTGAACAGTTCTAACTGTTCATCCTGTCTATGCCTCTCATAATTTTATATATTTCTATCAGGTCTCCTCTCAACCTCGGATATTCCAGAAATAAAAATGTCCCTGTGGCTAATGCCCTCTAATCCAGGCAGCATTTTGGTAAACCCCTTTTGCACTTTCTCCAAAGCCTCCACATCCTTCCTATTTAAGGCAAGTGAGTTGATCATCATCTAAGTGCTTCCTATTTTGAGCTCAATTGATTTACATCCATGTTGTGTAACTACTCTAGAGACACAGCGTGGGAACAGGACGGATGGGTGACGTTTTGGGGCTGGGACCATTCGCCAGATTCTGAAGAAGAGTCCTGACCCGAAATGTCACCTGTCCATGTTCTCCAGAGATGCTGCCTGATCTGCTGAGATACTCCCACACTTTGTCTTTTTCCCTCTAATCTTGAGGTTTTGCACTTGCTGGCCTAAATTGAGCCGAAGAGCCTGTTTCCACGTTTGTATAGCGCTGAGTCTAGAACTTGCCCAAAGGGGATTCTGCACAGAATGGCTCCCCACAAACCACAACTCTTTGTTAATCTCAGTTTTTGTTTTACCTGCTACAAAGGGAGGGGCAGTGAAGCAGGTGTAGAGTTGCTGCCTCACTGCGCCTGAGAACCGGGTTTGATCCTGACTACAGGTGCTGTCTGTATGGAGTTTGTACGTTCTCCCTGTTATCACGTGGGTTTTCTTCGATTTTCCCCCCACATTCCAAAGATGTGGAGGTTTCTAGGTTAATTAGCTTCTGTAAATTGTCCTTAGTGTGTAGGATAGAACTAGTGTACGGGGTGATCTCTGGTCGGCGTGGACTCGTTGGGCCAAAGGGCCTGTTTCCACACTATGTCTAAACTAAACTAAAAATGGACTTTCACCAGGTCTTTTATCATATCATATCATATATATACAGCCGGAAACAGGCCTTTTCGGCCCTCCAAGTCCGTGCCGCCCAGTGATCCCCGTACATTAACACTATCCTACACCCACTAGGGACAATTTCTACATTTACCCAGCCAATTAACCTACATACCTGTACGTCTTTTGTCCCATTGAAATCAGCTTCCCCCAGTTTAGGATGTCAACTTGATCCGCGCTGCCTCTCCAAGATTGCCTGATCTCTGGACTTGTGTTACAGGTGGTGCCGCGGGAGGAGGGTATTCCCAAGTTATCCCAATGGAAGAGGTAACGTCATGGCGACCAGCGCCCTTTCAGACATTCTATTCGTTTATCTTTGATAAACTTTTGGTTTCTTATTGTCACGTGTACCAACGAACAATGAAAAGCTTTGTTTTACATGCTATGTAGTCGTCAGATAATATTACGAATACAATCAAGCCAAACTCAAGTACAATGCCTCAGAAGGCAGTGGAGGCCAATTTTCTGAATGCATTCAAGAGAGAGCTAGATAGAGCTCTTAAGGTTAGCGGAGTCAGGGGGTATGGGGAGAAGGCAGGAACGGGGTACTGATTGAGAATGATCAGCCATGATCACATTGAATGGTGGTGCTGGCTCGAAGGGCCGAATGGCCTACTCCTGCACCTATTGTCTATTGTCTATAATAGGTAGAGCAAATGGGAAGATACAGAATGCAGAATATAGTTCTCAGCTTTGTAGCGCATCAGTTCCACAGACAAAGTCCAACGTCTGCAATGGGGAAGAAGTGAATCTGGCTGGAAGAAAGGTCCGAACTGAAACATCACTTGCCCACGTTCTCCTGAAATGCTGCCTGACATGCTGAGTTACTCCAGCAATTTGTCCTTTTATGTAAACCAGCATTTGCAGTTTATTGTTTCTACATTGGGGCGGCACTGTGGCTCAGCGGGAGGATTGCTGCTTTTGAGCACCAGAGACCCGGGTTCGAACCTGACAACGAGTATTTTCTGTATGGAGTTTGTGCGTTCTCTCTGTGACTGTGTGGTTTTTCTCCGGGTGCTCCGGATTCCTCCCACACTCCAAAGATGTGTAGGTTTGTAGGTTAATTGTCTTCTGTAAATTGTCCCTCATGTGTAGGATAGAACTACTGTACAGGTGATCAATGGTCGGCACATTCTAGGTGGGCTGAAGGGCCTGCTTCCACGCTGTTCCTTGTTTCTACATCTGGAGTAGCACAGTGGGTTGAGGGGATGGGAGGGGGACAGACTTTGCCTCCTGTGTGATGTTTTATGGTGAAACTTTCTCCCGTTGCTCTGTCCTGCAGTTCAACCTTCACCTGACAGGAGACATTCATGCCATCACTGCTGCCAATAACCTGGTTGCTGCTGCCATCGACGTCCGCATGTTCCACGAGGCGACACAGTCTGACAAGGTATGGTCACCCTTTCAATCCGTCCTCCAGCTCCCTGTTTGGAAATGAAGAGTTTGGCCATCAATCTGTCCCCTCTCTCCCCCTCTTTCATTGCAGGCTCTGTACAATCGGTTGGTGCCTTCCAATAAAGGAGCCAAGGCATTCAGCAACATTCAACTGAAGAGATTACAGGTACGGATCATTACACAGAAACAGCCAAAGCCCATTTTAACAATTGGGGCTGCACAGTGACGCAGCTGGTAGAGGTGTTGCCTCAGCACCAGAGACCCCTGTTTGATCCTGACCAAGTGTTGTCGCTGTGGAGCTTTTGCATTCTTCCGTGTGATTGCATGGGTTTTCTCCGGGTGCTCCAGTTTCCTCCCATGTCCCAAAGACGTGTGGGTTTGTAAGTTAATTGGCTTCTGTAAATTACCCCTTGTTCATAAGTTCTCGGAGTAGAATTAGGCCATTTGACTCATCAAGTCTACTCTGCCATTCAATCATCTATCTTTCCCTCTCAACCATACTCTCCTACGTTCCCATGAACCCTGTGTAGGAAGTGGATGCGAAAGTGGAATAAAGGGGAGGCCATTTAAAACTGAGGTGCAAAGAAACTTTTTCACCCAGAGTTGTGAATTTGTGGAATTCTCTGCCACAGAAGGCAGTGGAGGCCAATTCACTGGATGAATTTAAAAGAGAGTTAGATGGAGCTCTTGGGGCGAGTGGAATCGAGGGATATGGGGAGAAGGCAGGCACAGGTTACTGATTGTGGATGATCAGCCATGATCACAATGAATGGCGGTGCTGGCTCGAAGAGCCAAATGGCCTCCTCCTGCACCCATTTTCTATGTTTCTAACATAGAACTAGTGTGAAAGGGTGAATCGATAATCTGTTTTGGTGGGTTGAAGGGCCTGTTTCCAAGCTGGATCTTGCAGTCGATTCAATTAAGTGTCCTGACCCGGTGCGGCCTGACCTGCTGAGTTCCTCCAGCACTGTGTTTTGATCAGTGGATGCTCGACTCTTTGAGGCAACATTGAGGATGGTTGTTCCAGCATTGTCTCGAGGAGATGGATAGTTAGCCGTTTCCTCGGCTGTGTGCTTGTCATCTGTCATCTCCAACTCTGCTAGAATCTGATGAATTCTTAATCTGTAATCGTTCTTTTTCCCCAGAAACTTGGAATTAACAAAACCGATCCCAGTGCTCTGACAGACGAAGAGATGAGCCGCTTTGTGAGGCTGGACATTGAACCAGACACTATCACCTGGCAGAGAGGTACGAAACCTTCTGTTTTGCTGTGCTCTCTGGGATACGGCTCATGATGCGGGCGATGTGATGGCTTACACAGCTGGCTGTGAACGTAGAACAGAAGAGACCAGAAACATGCCACGTCCATGCCGAACATGATGCTAAGTTAAACGCTAACGGGCAGCATAGTGGTAGAGTTGCTGCCTCAATCGCCAGGTTCGATCCTGACAGCAACAAAAGCTTTTCACTGTACCTTGGTACACGTGACAATAAACTGAACTGAAACAGTTTATGCATTCTCCCTGTGACTGCTTGGGTTTTCTCCGGGTGCTCCACCCACATTCCAAAGACTTGCAGATTTGTAGGTTAATTGACTTGGGTAAATTGTTCCTAGTGTGCAGGATAGAACTAGTGTACAGTTGATCGCTAGTTGAGGAGAAATTGGTGAGCTGATGGGCCTGTTTCTACCCTGTATTACTAAACCAAGCCAATCTACTCTGCCTATATGTGATCCATTTTCCTCCATTCCCTGCATAACCATGTTCCTGACTAAAAGCCTCTTAAATGCCACTATCATTTCTGTTTCCAGCACCACCCCTGGTGGCTCGTTCCACGCACGCGCCATTCCAGCACCACCCCTGGTGGCTCGTTCCACGCACGCGCCATTCCAGCACCACCCCTGGTGGCTCGTTCCACGCACGCGCCATTCCAGCACCACCCCTGGTGGCTCGTTCCACGCACGCGCCATTCCAGCACCACCCCTGGTGGTGGCTCGTTCCACGCACGCGCCATTCCAGCACCACCCCTGGTGGCTCGTTCCACGCACGCGCCATTCCAGCACCACCCCTGGTGGCTCGTTCCACGCACGCGCCATTCCAGCACCACCCCTGGTGGCTCGTTCCACGCACGCGCCATTCCAGCACCACCCCTGGTGGCTCGTTCCACAACCTTGCCCTGCATATCTCTAAATTTCACCCTCTGACAAATCTATGACATTTCCATCTGGAGCAAAAGATGGTTCTGACTGTCTACCCTTACCTCTGCCTCTCAAACTCTGTTCAGGAGTTGTAGTGGTGTGCAGAATTTAATGTTATAGCTTTACTGTGAAAATAATGTTAGTTTTCTCGTAAACAGTTGATAGTTCCTTCACGAATTGAAATGAGCTGTTGAAATTCTCAGTAGGCCAGGCAGCGTATGTGGAGAATGACACATTTGTGGCACTGGTACAGACATTGGCTCGTGCCTCATGCCATGCACGTTTTCTGTCTTAAAGTAATAGATACCAATGACAGGTTTCTCAGGAAGATTACGATTGGCCAGTCCAGCACTGAGAAAGGATTCACCAGAACGGTAAGGCTTTTCTTCCTTCCCCCACCCCCCCCCCCACCCACCGCTCTTGCCTCCCCCCCCCCCCCCCCCACCGCTCTTCCCTCCCCCCCCCCACCGCTCTTCCCTACCATCCAAATGGTGGACTGAAGAAAGATTGGTCTTGGTTCAATGATACTTTATCGTCATATACCTAGGTGTAGTGATGTTCCTTGTTTGCGAGCAGTTCAGTGAAAATCTTGCTATACATCAGCACAATCGTACTTGAGTGCAAGTGTGTACGAATAATAAATGACACAAGAGCTCCCACTTTTCTATAATTAAAGTATAAAGATGTTAAAAATGTAGAGTTTTAACTTGACAAGAACCAGACGCACCCCCGGTCACTCCCTCTTCTCTCCTTTTCCATCGGGCAAGAGGTACAGAATTTTTAAAACTCATACCTCCAGCTTCTGGAACATTTTCATCCCAGCTGTTATCAGGCAAATGAACCGTCTTATCAACAAACCAGAGAGCGGACTTGACCTCCCATCTATCTCATCGGAGACCCTCAGACTATCTTTATTCAGACTTTACTGGGTGTTATCTTCCACTAAATGTTATCACTTTTATCATGTCTCTGTACACTATGGACGTGATTGTAATCATAGATAATATTTTCACTGACTGGATAGCATGCAACAAAGCTTTTCACTGTACCTCAGTACATGTGACAATAATAAATTAAACTAAATTGGCCTTAAAGACCCGTTGTCCTGTCGAAGGCACTGGGTCGGTTTTGCAGGGATCGACCTGGCCAGGTGATGTTGTGGATATCCTCCACTGCGATCTGCAGGATCAGCCCCAACTAACCAGCCGCAGGCTGCCACAGTCATTGTGTTCTTGACCTGATAGTCTGGATAAATAGCTGCGTGTCTGAGTCTGGCTGTGTCGCAGAGACGTTGGGAACAGTACAGATGTGGTAAAGCAGTGGTTGATGGGAATGGCAAAACGGGCAAATGATGTCCACATAGATAAAGTGCAGGTGGACACAAAATGCTGGAGTAACAGCGGGACAGGCAGCATCTCTGCCTGGGTTAAGTTTCGGGTTGAGACCCTTCTTCAGACTCAACCAGAAACGTCACCCATTCTTTCTCTCCAGAGATGCTGCCTGACCCGCTGAGTTACTCCAGCATTTTGTGTCTACCTTTGATTTAAACCAGCATCTGCAGTTCTTTCCTGCACATAGATAAAGTGCAGAATTAATTTAACGAATCAGCAATAATATTCACAACAGAGCCCAGTAGACCTTTGAATATTAAAGGGATTAATATGGGATTGATGAAATAATATGGCGCTGAAATCGTAGATCAGCCATATATCATGTTTAAAGGACAGTGCAGACTGAAGGGGCCGAGTGGCCTCCCCCTCCCTAAGAACAGCACCTTTTACTCCACTTGGGAAACTTGCCCAAGCAACTCATCCCCTCCCCCCTCCACAGTGCCCCATCTGGACTCCTTCCCCTCCTGTACATTCCTCCTGGCTTCACAATTTGCAGCTCCTTAGTTCTGCTGTCTCACACCATCTGTTTTAATCTCTGCCCTTTGTCTTTCTGGAGAGAAAGAATGGGTGACGTTTCGGATCGAGTGAAGGGTCTCGTCCAGAAACATCACCTATTTCTTCACAACATTATTTACCGAATGTCATGTTGTTTCTTGCGAGCAAAGCACCAAGGCAAATTCATTGTGTGTATACATACTTGGCTAATAAAATTTATTCAATTCAATCCAAACCATCTGCCTATCAAGTCAAGTCAAGTTTATTTGTCACATACCCATACACGATGTGCAGTGAAATGAAAGTGGCAATGCCTGCGGATTGTGCACAAAAAAGAATTACAGTTACAGCATATAAATAAAGTTAATAAGTTACTATAGTGTAGACAAAAATTTAGTCTCTGGAGTTATAAAAGTTGACAGTCCTGATGGCCTGTGGGAAGAAACTCCGTCTCATCCTCTCCGTTTTCACAGCGTGACAGCGGAGGCGTTTGCCTGATCGTAGCATCTGGAACAGTCCGTTACTGGGGTGGCAGGGGTCCCTCATGATCTTGCTTGCTCTGGATCTGCACCTCCTGATGTATAGGTCCTGCAGGGGGACGAGTGTAGTTCCCATGGTGCGTTCTGCCGAACGCACTACTCTCTGCAGGGCCATCCTGTCCTGGGCAGAGCGGTTCCCAAACCAGACTGTAATGTTGCCGGACAGGATGCTCTCTACAGCCCCAGAGTAGAAGCAATGAAGGATCCTCAGAGACACTCTGAATTTCCTCAGCTGTCTAAGGTGGTAAAGGCGCTGCTTTGCCTTACCCACCAGTGCGGCAATGTGCGTTGCCCATGTCAGATCCTCTGTGATGCGGACTCCCAAGTATTTACCCTATCCACAGTAGACCCATTTATCTCCAGTGGTGTGTACGTCCTTGGATGTTTAGCCCTTCTGAAGTCTTCAATCAGCTCCTTCGTTTTAGTGACATTCAAGAGGAGGATATTGTCCTGACACCAGAGTGCCAGATCAGCCACCTCCTCCCGGTAGGCCTTCTCATCGTTGTTAGAGATCCGGCCCACCACCACAGTGTCATCAGCAAACTTGATGGAGTTTGAGCTGTACCTGGCCACACAGTCATGTGTGTACAGGGAGTACAGTAGGGGGCTAAGGACGCAACCCTGGGGGGATCCTATGTTCAGGGTGAGGGAGCTAGATGTGTGTTCCCCCATCCTGACCACTTGGGGCCTGGCAGTGAGAAAGTCCAGGACCCAGGCACACAGAGGGGTGCTAAGCCCCAGTTCCAGCAGCTTCTCAACCAGTCTGCTGGGGACTATTGTGTTGAATGCTGAACTAAAGTCAATGAACAGCATCCTCACATAGCCCCCCTGGCTGTCCAGATGAGAGAGAGCGGTGTGTAGAACCTGGGAGACCGCATCATCCGTGGACCTGTTCAGACGGTATGCGAACTGTAGTGGGTCCATGTTGCGAGGAAGGAGGGCACAGATGTGCTTCTTGATTAGCCTCTCAAAGCATTTCATGACAACCGAGGTGAGGGCCACCGGTCGGTAGTCATTTAAACACGCTGGAGAGGCATTCTTTGGCACCGGTACAATGATGGATCTTTTGAAGCATGCAGGGACCACGGACTTGGCCAAGGAGAGGTTGAATATTGTGGTGAGCACTGGAGCAAGCTGAGTAGCACAAGACTTTAGCACTCGCCCAGATATACCATCTGGGCCTCCAGCTTTCCTCGTGTTCACACGCGTCAGAGCCCACCTCACCTCATGCTCGGACACCGAGAATGTGTGTACATCCCCGGCGGTGGATCCCCCTCCAGCCTCGCTAGCCAGCGCCCCTTCGGTGCTGTTTTTAGACGGCGAGCTGGTGGTGTTACCCGTCTCAAACCGTGCATAAAAAGAGTTCAGGTCATCAGCTAAGGAGGAGCCGGCACTTCCGGTTGAGGGGGTGCTGGACCGGTAGCTAGTTATAGTCCGTAGCCCCTGCCAAAGGCGCCTGGTGTCCTGCTGCTCCATCTGTGACTCCATCTTGTCCCGGTATCTCCTTTTTGCACCCTTCACTGCCCTTCGCAGTCGGTAGGACTCTCCCTTGTAGTCATCCATGTTGCCGGATGTCACCACCCCCCCCCCCCCAATACCTGTCATGCTTTGTCCTGGGTAATTCTCTCTCCCAGCTTTATTTCTCTTTCCTCCACTCCCCAGTTTGAAGAAGGGTCTCGCCCCAAAACGTCACCCATCCTCCAGAGATGCTGCCTGACCCACTGAGTTACTCCAGCACTTTGTGTCCTTTTATGTAATCCAGCATCTGCAGCTCCTTGTTTTCAACCTCCATTTGTTCCTTGTGTTCCTACGAGGGAGGATGACATCTTCTCTAACCTGTGCTGCCTCTGTCCCGGGTTGGTTTGATGGGACGGTGTTGAGGGGGCTTTTCATGTGGTTGAGGAACCGGGGGCCGTTTGAATTCGGTAGCTTGTCATATGCCAGGAGGATTGGGGAACAAGAACTTGGAACAGGTTTGACATGTACCTTCACTTCTCAGACGCAGTTCGACATCACGGTGGCCAGCGAGATCATGGCGGTGCTAGCACTGACCGATGGGCTGAAGGACATGAGGGACCGGCTGGGCAAAATGGTGGTGGCTTCCAGTAAACAGGGAGAACCGATCACCACAGATGATTTGGTAAGACTGGAACTCGATCAACCCAAAACTGCTCAAAGGCTTGGGTGCACAATGAAATGCTTCAAAAGGACCACATCAAAGAAAACTTTAAAACACTACAAGGATTGGGTGAGGCAACTAAGGCTAGACTTTATTTATGAGCATCAAATACAAAAGAAGTCACCAGATTGTACCCCGAACAAAAATCCATATGGTCTTTTATACAGTTTTATCACTTCATTGTCACTGCTCTTTATCAATTCATTGTCACTGTTCTTTTACATCTATATACTAAAACTATCATTTGTTTGTTTGTTCCTGAACTACAGCCAAAACGGTACATGATAGAGTGACAGTTTTAGGCCCACCTTACTCACTGTTGTCCCTTGGGTGCTAATGGAAGGTTTCATTGAAATCGGTGTTATATTTTTAAAGTTAATCACATTTTAAAGTTTAAATCTATCTCCTGGGGAGGGAGGGGGGGGAGGAGGGAGGAAAGGGGGGGTTGAGGGGGATGGAGTGGTGGGGAAGGGAGAGAGGAGGGGGGAGTGGAGGGGGTGTGGGGGAGGGGGGAATGGGGAGGAGAGGGTGCTGCACCAATGCAGGAGAGATTTGGGCCCAATGGATCCACTTGGTCTAGTAGTAACTAGTATTCTTGAAGAGACATTGATCCAATGTTAGAGATGCATCTCACAGAACACTTATCTTAACTCTCAGTTAAATACTTGGTTGCATTTACATTTTCAGTAAATCTGGTGTTATTAGTTGCTCACAGCTCTCTCTGAAACATAATACTGGTTCACTACCGATTTCCCCACCCCCAGTGGCACCCTAGGTTCCAGAGCCTCTGCTTTCTGGATTCTCTGTTTTGCCGAACCAACGGCCGAGAGGAGTCCCAATGGTACCAGAACGTTCCGCAGGGGAGCCGAGATACCGGCCCGCAGAGTCGGCCTTGGAAGTCAGCAATGGGAACGGTTCTGGCAGGGCTGAAGTTCCAGAGCCCCAGCCGCAGGGGGCAAATTCGAGCTGCCGATCGGTGCGGAAGTCCTGATGATTTTGAGAGTGGCCGCCTCACCCGGCCTTGGCTCCACATTTTGGGGGGATTTCCGGAGGGGGGGTTCCAAGTGTGGTCTCGTAATTTTGTCTGGATTAAAGGTGGTGCTTGGTCACCAGTTGCTAGAAAATCGATGGAGGAGCTGTGCATAAATATGGCGGAAAGTTTAATTTCAAGAAAGGTTACCTGCGTTCACTCCATGCTAATGACAAGCTAAAGGTGGTGATGTCCTATCTCCCTACAGGGTGTCACTGGAGCGCTGGCTGTGCTGATGAAGGATGCCATTAAACCCAATCTCATGCAGACACTGGAGGTTGGTCATACTTCCCTCACAAACATTAACACGCTTATGTCTTGTTAAATCTGTTTCATCTTTGCAGCCCAAGGAGGACAAATTGTTTATTACAGTTCTTGGAATGCTGTGATCTCCTGCGCTTTGAGGCCTGCTCTTAGTAGATGGAAACTTTGGAAAGGTTGGAGGGAGAAAGGCAAATGTTACCTTTAATCAACACGGACTAATCATTTAGAGTCGCTGGGAGCTGCAGATGCTGGTTTACAAAAAACACAGTGCAGGAGTAACTCAGTCAGACAGCATCCCTGGAGATCGGGTAAATGCAGTCTTTTGTCCAGAGTAGGGGAATCGAGAATCAGAAGACACAGGTTTAAGGTGAGCGTGGGGAAAGATTTAATAGGAACCTAAGGTGTAACGTTTTACACAAAGGATGGCGGGTGTATGGAATGAGCTGACAGAGGAGGTAGTTGAGGCGGTATTATCGCAACGTTTAAGAAACATTTAGACATGTGCATGGATAAGACAGTTTTAGAGGGATGTGGGCCAAAAGCAGTCAGGTGGGACTAGTGTAGATGGGCATGTTGGTCAGCATAGGCATGTTGTGCTGAAGGTCCTGTTTCCATGCTGTATGACCGACATGTATAAGTGACGATTCAGGTTGACTTCCTTCAGATTGCTTCAGAATGAATCTGATGAAGAGTCCCAACCTGAACCGTCTCCTATCCATGGCTTCCAGAGATGCTGTCTGACCCGCTGAATTACTCCAGCACTTTGTGTTTTTTGGACCAATTGTTTGTTAAAGTCTATATAGTTCAGAGTCTATCTGGAAGTTGTAGTGTTTAATAGCCTAATGTTTGTAGGGAAGAAGCTGCTCTTGAACCTGGGTGGAAAATGAGCAATAAATATAGAAACATAAAACATAGGTGCAGGAGTAGGCCATTCAGCCCTTCGAGCCAGCACCGCCATTCAATATGATCATCCAAAATCAATACCCGGTTCCTGCTTTTCCCCCATATCCCTTGATTCCCTTAGCCCTAAGAGCAAAATCTAACTCTCTCTTGGAAAACATCCAGTGAATTGGCCTCCACTGCCTTCTATGGCAGAGAATTCCACAGATTCACAACTCTCTGAGTGAAAATGTTTTTCCTCATCTCAGTCCTAAATGGGCTACCCCTTATTCTGTCTGTGCCAATTTGCTAGACAGTGCTGTATCTCTAAATCTAAATCTAAAAATCTAAATGATGAATAATTACTCTGTCGAACCCCTTTGGAAACGGTATCCATGAATTCATTTTGTGTCAGTCTAACAGGCTTTGGTTCAAAATACGGAATGTCAGTGCAGAGCAGAGCTCCCTCGATGCGCCCACAGCCTGTTGCACTGTGTACAGGTGCTCCTCAACTTACAATGGGTTTACGTTCCAATAAACCCATCGCAAAATGAAAATATCGTACGTGGAAATGCATTTAATACACCTGATCACGTGGCCGGAACCGAGCTGTGGGTCGCTGCTGTTGCCCAGCGTTTGCACCGTTGTAAAGTCGAAATATCATAAGTCAAAGCATCGTTAGTCGGGTGCTGAGGTTCTCCCACACCCCTGGCTGTGTGTGTGTGTGTATAATAGATTTTGGATAGTGTGGGAGATGACGGATTCTTGTGTTGTTTACAGGGGACTCCAGTCTTTGTCCACGCTGGACCTTTCGCCAATATTGCCCACGGAAACTCCTCGGTCCTGGCTGACAAAATAGCTCTCAAGTTGGTTGGGGCTAATGGGTTTGTGGGTGAGTGATGGAATCTCATTGCTTTGACAGCCTGAGAATGTGAAAGGTGCTGGAGAAACGCAAGTGTTTAGTTTTGTTTATTGTTGCATGAACAGAGGTACAGGGAAAAGCTCTTGTTGCATGAACAGAGGTACAGGGAAAAGCTCTTGTTGCATGAACAGAGGTACAGGGAAAAGCTCTTGTTGCATGAACAGAGGTACAGGGAAAAGCTCTTGTTGCATGAACAGAGGTACAGGGAAAAGCTCTTGTTGCATGAACAGAGGTACAGGGAAAAGCTCTTGTTGCATGCTATCCAGACAGCAGAAGGACTACACATAATTACAAGCGAGCCGTCCACAGTGTACAGGTACAGGTGCTCATCGACTTACAAGCGAGCCGTCCACAGTGTACAGGTACAGGTGCTCATCGACTTACAAGCGAGCCGTCCACAGTGTACAGGTACAGGTGCTCATCGACTTACAAGCGAGCCGTCCACAGTGTACAGGTACAGGTGCTCATCGACTTACAAGCGAGCCGTCCACTGTGTACAGGTACAGGTGCTCATCGACTTACAAGCGAGCCGTCCACAGTGTACAGGTACAGGTGCTCATCGACTTACAAGCGAGCCGTCCACAGTGTACAGGTACAGGTGCTCATCGACTTACAAGTAAATTGAAAATATCGTAAGTCGAAAACGCATATCGCTCGCCTGGGAAAAGATCAGAATTCGAAGTACGGTTTCAACTGAATGTATCGCTTTTGCACCATCATAAAGTAGAAGTATCATAAGTCAAGGAGCATGTGTACATGATAATGGGAATAATATTTTGTGTAACGTAAAGTCCGATTAAAGATAGTCCAATGGTCTCCAATGAGGTAGCTGGTAGCTCAGGATCGCTCTTTAGTTGGTGAGAGGACGGTTCAATTGCCTAATAACAGCTGGGAAGAAACTGTCCCTGAATCTGGAGGTGTGTGTTTTGGGCTGACAGGTATGTGTCTCTGTGGTGCATGACTAAATATTGCTCCCTACCTGTTCCAGTTTGACTTTGTGCCCGGCGAGATGTTGTTAACGCTCTGACTTGTTTAAACGCAGTGACAGAGGCAGGGTTCGGAGCCGATATTGGGATGGAGAAGTTCTTTGACATTAAGTGCCGGTACTCGGGTCTGCGGCCTCACGTGGTGGTGTTGGTCGCCACGGTGCGGGCTCTGAAGATGCACGGCGGCGGCCCTGCGGTGAGTACAGTCACCACTCAATTGGGAAGGGTTCCGACCCGAAACGTCACCCACGTGTGTGTAAGGAGTGTTTGAGAAAGTGGGATAGCATAGAACCGCTGTGAGCGGGCGATCGCTGCTCGGGGTAGACTTGGTAGACCGAAGAACCTGTTTCCGTGCTGAATCTTTCGATTCGATCAATTCAATTCCCTCCTCACTCCTTTGCAGGGGAGAATTCCACAGGTTCACCGCCCTCTGAGTAAAGAAATCGCACCAGGGATCAATCCTATACCTCTCGGCCTACATTCTGCATCACTGACCACTAGCCACACCCTGGGGAAACATTCTCCCCTCATCCAGCCTGTCCAATGATGTGACAAATTAAGGAGGCGGTGTGACTGGGGCATGACTGCTAGCACCATCTGAAAGGGCTGAATGGCCAGCATCTGTGCTGTAAGCACACTATCAGCTGGTTAGTCTTACTTTCACTGTTCTGTTTTAATACCTGTAATTTTGTTTTGAAGGTGACTGCAGGTGTACCATTGCAGAAGGAGTACACTGAGGAGGTAAATTTGGCACGTTTGTTGTTCTCTCTGTCTGATGGGTTTGTATCGCAAAGGTGAATGGATTGGTTTTTGGGCTAAAGTCTGTATAGGGGATAGTGTCAAGGGGAAGGATCTTGGACATTTGAATGAATCACGTCAGCAGAAATTTGCTCAAACTGAGGTGAGAAGAAACTTTTTCACCCAGAGAGTTGTGAATTTGTGGAATTCTCTGCCACAGAAGGCAATGGAGGCCAATTCACTGGATGAATTTAAAAGAGAATTAGATAGAGCTCTAGGGGCTACTGGAATCAAGGGATATGGGGAGAAAGCAGGCACGGGTTACTGATTGGATGATCAGCCATGATCACAATGAATGGTGGTGCTGGCTCGAAGGGCCAAATGGCCTCCTCCTGCACCTATTTCCTATGTTTCTAATTAAATGCAGATCCACCGTCGATTTTCTGGCACCTCCGTTATTCCAGACAAAATTACTAGAGCGCACTTGAAATTCCCCTGGAAGTGCCCCCGAAAATGAATGTGGCGCCTTAGCCGGGTGAGGCGGCCGATCTCAACCTCGCCAGGATTTCTGTGGCCGACCGCGGGTTGAATTTGCCGTCTGCAGCTGGGGTTCTGGAACTCCAGCCCGGCTGGAGCCGGCAAATCCGTTCCCATAGCCGACTTTGTGGGCCGGTATCTCTACCCCTCGGCGGACTGTTCCGGTACCATCGGACTCTTCTCTGAGCCCGTGACCTCTGGTCCGGCAAAACAGGGTTAATCCGGCAAGGCTCTGGAACCGAGGGTGCCGAAAAATTGTGGTGGACCTGTATCAATGAAACCCAAGCCAGCATGAAAATAGTAAGACCACAAGTAGAACATATCTCGGGTATCTAAAGAATGTTGATGGATCTACTCTGCATCATTGTTTTGATGAGAGATGTGGCTGGACATTCCAACGGTGAGATGCTGTGTTAACTAGTGAGTGATCCCTTCACAGAGGGAATCAAAGGGGAGATGACTCTTGATTAGTAAGCATGCCAGAGGTTATGGGGAGAAGGCAGGAGAATGGGGTTGAAAGGCAGATCAGCCATGATCAAATGGCAGAGCAGACTCAATGGGCCGAATGCCTAATTCTGCCTCTGTCTTACGATCTTAATGGGCTCATGAATGGAAAAGCTCCAGCTAATAGCGTAGGGGGGTGGGGTAGATGGGAGTTGGCCTCATCTACGGGACTAATTAAGTAAATCTGGCATGACTTAAATCAAAGTTACCTTGCAGAACCTCTAGTTATATATCAATAAGGTAGACAGTCAGAACCCTTCCAGGATGGAAAATTAAATATTAGAGGCCACAGCCATGCAGTGAGAGGGGCAAAGTTTAAAGGAGACGTACAGGTATGTAGGTTGATTGGCTGGGTAAATGTAAAAATTGTCCCTAGTGGGTGTAGGATAGTGTTAATGTACGGGGATCGCTGGGCGGCACGGACTTGGAGGGCCGAAAAGGCCTGTTTCCGGCTGTATATATATGATATGATATGATATGATATGAGATGTGTGGGGGAGGTATTTTTATATTGTGAGTGGTGTGTGTGGTGGAGGCAGATACGATAGTGGTGTTTAAGAGACTTTGGATAGGTGCATGGATATGAAGGGATAAGGATCATGTGCAGCTAGATATGATTGGTTGTGACATGTTCAGCACAGACATTGTGGGCTGAAGGGCCTGTTCCTGTGCTGTAAAGTTCTATGGACTGAATGGCGCTTCTCTATGGGAATAACTGAGTAAATGTGGATAACCTAACTCGTTCTCCTCCTTGGTGCAGAACCTGGACTTGCTGGCGAAGGGCTGCAGTAATCTCCGGAAACAAATCGAGAATGCAAACACATTTGGGGTGACAGTGGTGGTGGCAGTCAATGCCTTCAAGTAAGATTTTAAATAGTCAGACTCTGAAGGGTCAAGAGTGTTTTATTGTCATGAGTCCCAGATGAACAACGAGATTACCTGCAGTAGTACAGCAGAATATGTAAACGTGTTCTGTAAACAATATAATAAACGAGAAAAAATATATATATTCTCGTTTTTATATATTTTGTTTATTATATTGTTTACAATATATACATTTACATATATGTATACATACTCATGCAAATGTACATATATATGTACATTTATGTACATATATACAGACGTACACATAAAGAGCACACATGTAATAGTGCACCAGAAATATCATCTGTCCATCCCCTGCAGATTATGCCTGACCTGCTGAGTTCCTCCAGTACTTTGTATTTTGTTGATGATTCCAGCAGCTGCAGTTTCTTGTGGTCTTGTGTTGGGTAGTGCCCCTGTCAGCCCATGTCCCTTGTGTCCTCCTGCAGGTCAGATACTGAGGCTGAGCTGGAGTTGGTGTGCAGTACGGCCAAGGAGCTGGGTGCGTTTGATGCTGTGAAGTGCACTCACTGGGCTGAAGGAGGCATGGGAGCTGTGGAGCTGGCTAAAGCAGTACACAGAGCTTCAGAAATACAGAGTGACTTCAAATTCCTTTACGATTTAGAGGTAAGAATTAACTCATTAAAAACTGCCTGGATAGAGTGGATGTGGAGAGGATTATTGAGATCAGTCTTGGGCCCCATATCTGAGGAAGGATGTGCTAGCGTTGGAGGGGGTCCAGAGGAGATTGACGAAAATGATCACAGAGATGAGGGGGTTAACATATGATAAGCGTTTGACAGCACTGGGCCTGTACTCGCTGGAGGTTAGATGAGAAGGGACCTCATTGAAACTTACCCAACAGTGAAAGGCCTGGATAGAGTGGATGTGGAGAGGATGTTTCCACTAGTGGGAGAGTCTAGGACCAGAGGTCACAGCCTCCGAATAAAAGGACGTAACTTTAGAAAGGAGATGAGGAGGAATTTGTGAAGTTCATTGCCACAAATGGATGTGGAGGGTATTTTGGGTATTTTTAAGGTGATAAGAACCTAGTAAGTGTCAAAAGTTATGGGAAGAAGGCAGGAGAATGGGGTTTAGGGAAAAATAGATCAGCCATGATTGAATGACGGAGCAGATGATGTTTTATGGCATTAATGTCCACATTCTCTGAACACTTCATACATGTACTTTGTTTGAACACCTCGATGGTTCTATATTAGCACATATACCAAGGTACATTGAAATGCCTTTGCGTACAGTTCAGTAAAATTATTCCCATACACAAGTATAATCTCAGAATGTATAGTACCAACCCACTGAGTCCATCTGCAAGAGTCGCCAGGTTTTGCCACCATTTCCCAGTCCTAGCAACAGCCTTAAAGGCCCGTTGTGGCCGTTGTCTCCGTTCGGATCGTCCCGCGACCCGTCGACCCTCCCTCGCCCAACTGCCTTCAGCCTTCGTGCCTCACGGGTGCCTCCTACAGCCGACCTTGAGGGTACGGATGGTGAGGCCCAGCCCCTCCCTCCTCCTGTCCTCTGGAGCGAGCAGGGGCTGGGCTCGGCAGCTTCCATCTTCAGGTGGGTTTCTGGCCCTGTAGCGGGCAGGCCTGGCCTGCTGCCGGGGTTTGACTATAGCGCTGCCACTGCAGATATGTGGCTGCAATAAACTGCAGATGTTAGTTTACAAAAAAGGCACAAAGTGCTGGAGTAACTCAGCAGGTCAGGCAGCCTCTCTGGAGAATGTGGATAGATGACATTTCTAGTCGGGACCCTTCAGACTTATGCACCTTGTTAATGTTGGGAAGAAAGTCGCAGTGAACTTTATCCAATTATAAAGTGCCAGAGGACTGACGTTATGAGGAAAAGCAAATGGAATTTACCTGTCAATATATCACAGTAGAGGGTTACTGTATTTGTTTTGTCAGTCTGTTACGTTCCAAACTATTTCAGTGTGGTTTGTTTCTTTGAAGCTCCCTATTGTGGACAAAATCCGTACGATCGCCCAGAGGATCTATGGTGCTGCGGATGTGGAACTCAGCCCAGAGGCACAGCATAAAGTGCAGGTTTACACCAAGCAGGTAAGGGGCTGGCATGGAAACACAGAGTCCACACTGACCATCCATCACCCATCAGACTAGTTCTGTGTTGTCCCCACTTTCTTATACACTCCCTACACACTAGGGAGCTTAATAATTAGAGGCTAATCAGCCTCCAAACCTCCGCATCTCAGGGATGTGGGAGGAAATCGGAGCATCCAGTGGAAAAGAGAACGTGTAAACTCAACACAGACAGCACCAAGGTCAGGATTGAACCCGGGTCTCTGGTGCTGTGAGGCAGCAGCTATACCAGTTGCACCACCGTGCCGCCCTTGTGTGACTATACAAAACCTAAACTATACATAAATACAATCGTCAAACTTTCAATAGACAATAGATGCAGGAGTAGGCCATTCGGCCCTTCGAGCCAGCACCACCATTCAATTCAGAGGGAGAGATTTAATAGAAACCTGAGGGGTAGCTTTTTCACACAAAGGGTGGTGGGGGTATGGAAGGAGCTGCCAGAGAAGGTAGTTGAGGTAGGTATTACTGCAACGTTTAAGAAACATTTAGACAGTACATGGATAAGACAGTTTTAGAGGAATATATGAGCTAAACACAGGCAGGTGGGACAAGTGTACATGGGACTTGTGGGCAGGTTGGGCCGAAGGACCTGTTTCCATGATGTATGACTAAGTACGATAGGTAGAGCAAAGGGGAATATACAGAGTGCAGAATGTAGTTCTCAGAATTGTAGCGCATCAGATCCATGTAACGTGAGAGGATTTCTCCCTCATCTGAGTCTCTCTTGTATTTGAGCAGGGATTTGCAGGACTTCCCATCTGCATGGCCAAGACTCACCTGTCGTTAACTCATGAGCCGGAGAGGAAGGGGGCACCAACTGGGTTTGTTCTGCCAATCCGGGACATCCGAGCCAGCGTTGGCGCAGGGTTCTTGTACCCGCTGGTGGGCACGGTGAGGAACTAGTCTGAATCACAAGGTGTTGTATAGCCACCTGGATATGTTGTTGCTGGTCTGTTTTCTGTTTCGCATTGATTTGCCCTTCATTTTTCTCCATCCCATCAGACCCACTTCAGTAAACCGACTTTAGAGATACTTCGGCCCACGGAGTCCGCGCCGACCAGCGATCACCGTACACGAGCACTATCCTACACGCTAGGGGCAATTTACAATTTTTATCAAACCCAATTAACCTACAAATCCACACATCTTTGGGATGTGGGAGAAATCCGGAGCACCCGGAGAAACCCCACGTGGGTTAAAATACGAGGGAGGAGGGCGATGCGGACTTAGAAATGGAGCAGGAGGGTTGTGATGTTCTTGAGCATATTGCTATTGACAGGGAGGCGGTGCTGGAGGCTCTGGCAGGCTTAAAAGTGGATAAGTCTCCGGGCCCTGACGAGATGTATCCCAGGATGCTGAGAGAGGCAAGGGAGGAGATTGCGGGGGCTCTGGCACAAATTTTCAGAGCCTCTCTTGCAACAGGGGATGTACCGGAGGACTGGAGGATAGCTAATGTGGTGCCATTATTTTAAAAGGGCAGTAGGGATAAACCTGGGAACTACAGGCCGGTGAGTCTGACATCGGTGGAGGGGAAGCTGCTAGAAAAGATTCTGAGGGACAGAATCAGTCTTCACTTGGAGGATCGAGGGTTAATTAAGGATAGTCAACATGGCTTTGTTAAGGGAAGGTCGTGTCTGACTAACTTGATTGAATTTTTTGAAGGGGTGACCAAGGAGGTAGATGGGGGTAGTGCAGTGGATGTGGTATACATGGATTTCAGTAAGGCTTTTGACAAGGTCCCACACAGGAGACTAGTCAAGAAGGTAAGAGCCCATGGGATCCAGTGCATCTTGGCAAAATGGATAAAAAACTGGCTTAGTGACAGAAGGCAGAGGGTGATGGTAGAAGGTTGCTTCTGTGACTGGAGGCCGGTGTCCAGTGGGGTGCCACAGGGATCGGTGTTGGGTCCCTTACTGTTTGTAATCTACATTAATGATCTGGATGTCAACGTACAGGGCATGATCAGCAAGTTTGCAGATGACACAAAGTTAGGGGGGGTGGTGAATAGCGAGGAAGGGATCTGCAAGCTGCAGGAAGATATAGATCAGATGGTCAGATGGGCGGAGCAGTGGCAGATGGAATTTAATCCTGAAAAGTGCGAGGTGATGCACTTTGGCAGAAATAACTTGGAGAGGGAGTACACCATGAATGGAAGGACCCTAGGGAAGACAGGGGTACAGACGGACCTTGGAGTACAGGTACACAAGTCCTTGAAGGCAGCAGGACAGGTGGACAGGGTGGTCAAAAAGGCATATGGGTTCATTAGCCGGGGCATCGAATATAAAAGTAGGGGGATAATGATGGAATTGTACAGAACACTGGTGAGGCCACAGCTGGAGTATTGTGTACAGTTCTGGTCACCACATTATAGAAAGGATGTGATAGCTTTGGAGAGGGTGCAGAGGAGATTCACCAGGATGCTGCCAGGAATGAAGGGCCTCGGCTATGAGCAGAGAAGGCTGAGAGGGGATATGATCGAGGTGTACAAGATCATGAGGGGCATAGATAAGGTAGATGGCGGGGAACTTCTTCCACTGGTGGAAGGTTCAACAACGAGGGGACATAGATACAGGGTAAGGGGAGGGAGGTTTCGGGGGGGATGTGAGAAATAACTTTTTCACCCAGAGGGTGGTTGGAGTCTGGAACTCACTGCCTGGGGTGGTGGTGGAGGCGGGAACACTCACAACGTTTAAGAGGCATTTGGATGGGCACTTGAAATGCTACAACATTCAGGGCTACGGTCCAAATGCGGGAAAATGGGATTAAAATTAGACTGTTTGGTAATGGGCGGCACGGACATGATGAGCCGAAGGGCCTCTTTCTGTGCTGTAGGACTCTATGACTCTAAAGCTGAAAGGCCAATTACCACCTTTTTGGGCTGATTATCAATTAATGTACGAATTTACCAATTAATGTACAAAATGTGAGTTGTTGTATTTTGGGACGTTTATCATGGGCAGGACCTTCACAGTAAATGGTAGGCCTCTGGGGAGTGTTGTGAAGCAGAATGATCTAGGAGTGCAGGTGCATGGTTCCTTGAAGGTGGAGTCGCAGGTAGATAGGGTGGTCAAAAAGCTATTAGGCACATTGGCCTCCATCAGTATTGAGTATAGAAGTTGGGAGGTCATGTTGCAGTTGTATAAGACGTTGGTGAGGCTGCATTTAGAGTATTGTGTTCAGTTCTGGGCACCATGTTATAGGAAAGATGTTGTCAAGCTGGAAGGGGTACAGAGAGGATTTACAAGGATGTTGCCAGAGCTAGAGGGTCTGAGCTACAGGAGGAGGTTGAGTAGACTGGGACTCTATTCCTTGGAGTGCAGGAGGATGAGGGGTGATCTTATTGTGGTGTATAAAATCATGAGAGGAATAGATCAGGTAGATGCAGAAACTCTTGCCTGCAAGTAGGGGAATCGAGGAGCAGAGGATATAGGTTTACGGTGAAGAGGGAAAGATTTAATAGGAATCTCTGAGTAACTTTTTCACAAAGGGTGGTGGGTGTATGGAATGGTACATGGATAGGACAGTCTAAGAAGGGTTTCGGCCCGAAACATCACCCATTCCTTCTCTCCAGAGATGCTGCCTGGTCCGCTGAGTTACTCCAGCTTTTTGTGTCTATCGTGGATATGACAGGTTTGGAGGGATATGGACTAAACGCGGGCAGGTGGGACTCGTGTATCTGGGACATGTTGGCCAGTGTGGGCAAGTTGGGCCGAAGGGCCTGTTTCCACACTGTATCACTCTATGCTTCTACAGAATCAGCGTGGCCATCCAATGATCACCCCATACACTAGTTCTATCCTATACACTAGGGCCAATAAACCAACACCCTGGGAAATCTTTCATGGTCACAGGACGAACGTGCAAACTCCATACAGACAGCCCCGTTGCCTGCGCTGTAAGGCAGCAACTTTTGCCCTGTGCCACTGCGACCGATGTGAAGGCACCAGCGAAATGATGATCGGAGAATGAAGCAAAGTAACAAGTTGAATGGGGATGTGTAGTACAAGAACAAGGCTGGCCTGTCATTGTGTCCTTTTCAGTCTTGTCGGATCAGATACTAACCCTGTCTGTGTGTCCGTGTTTATACAGATGAGCACGATGCCAGGACTGCCAACCAGACCCTGCTTTTATGATATAGATTTGGACCCCGAGACTGAAGAGGTAAACGGGCTCTTCTAACCACGCACCATGACCAAAGGTAAGCAAAGCCCCCTCACACGTCCATTAGAACATTGAGCAGTACAGCAACCGGCCCTTCAGCCTCTGGTCTTTGACATTTCTTTGGGAGGGGGGAAGGTTCTGACCTGAAACGTCACCTTTTCTTGTTTTCCAGGGATGCAGCCTGACTTGAGTTACTGCAGCATTTTGTGTCTATCTAAGGTTCTATCTGCCCTATCTATGCCTCTCATAATTCGCTGCAGTTGTAACACCTGTCAATACAATATCCTTTATTGTCATTGTACAAGTACAACGAGATTTTTGGTCCCTACACTACGTTCCTTGCATTCATCCAAGGACCTAACAGTCTTTCCAGGTGAGACAGAAGTTTTTCCTCTTAGTCATCTTTTGCATCTGGTGTTCCTGACACGGCCTCCTGATGATCCGCGAGCCGAAGCATAGACTCGGCGACCGTTTCACGCAGACTTGCGCTCGGACCGCCAAGGCCTGCTGGATCTCCCGGTTGCCAACCATTTTAACTTGCCATTCCCACACTGAGCTTTCTGTCCTGGGCCGCCTCCATTGCCAGAGTTAGGCTACAGGCAAACTGGAAAAACAGCACCTCATATGCCGCTTGGATAGCTTACAGCCTAAAGGCATGATCATTGAATTCTCTAATTTTAGGTAACTTACTAAGCCCTGCCGTGCCTTTTCCCCTCTTCCCCTGCGCCCCACGTGGACTTGCACCTATTTTGCCTGTCCTGGCCCCTTGCTTCATCTGGATTCACAATTCACTTCTCTCCTTATCACACTTATTCTCTTTATCTCTGGTCTTTATGCAACCATCTACCTCTCAACCCCCCTGCTGTCACCCGTATCCACTTATCACTTACCAGGGTTTGTTCTGCCCCTCACTCCGGCCACAATCTGTCTGAAGGGTCCTGACCTGAAATGTCACCTATCCATGTTTTCCTGAGATGCTGCCTTTCTCACTGAGCTACTCCACAGTCTTGGTGTTTGTGTGTAAGTAAAAAAAAAAAAATCATCTTAACCTTCGTTCTCTTGTGCTCCATTTCCCTACTCTGGGCAAGGCACTGCGTTTGCCCGATTTATTCCCTTATGATTTTTTACACTGTCTTTTTCAGTTCCTTGTGTCTACTATTTGCATTTTCTGTCTGTCTTGCAGTGTCCAGAAGATTGGAGAGACTGGCAGCAGAGATTATAAACAGCACATGATGCCAGGAATTGCTTTCCATTCCAACAATCACCGCCCTGACACAACTGCTGATTCACAAGCTGACAATCAGTGTATTTTGTGGGGAAATGCTCGCATGAATATTCTAACAGAATAAAAGCTTGGTTTCCTAGTCTGGCCTGTGTTTGTTTCACCCCCACACAGCAACATCATCTCACAGCTGCTCACAACCTCGCCCTCAGAAAGCAGTAATAAAAACATTCAAACTCTAGAAAAACGCAACTTTTATTTTCACTTTTAAAATACATAAGTTTAAAATTAAAACCACAATAGCTTAAAAAATGGTGAACAATAATTTTACTCGGAACACATAATGCAGACGCTGCGTGGTTTCCTGACGGACGTGAGCTACAAAGATTGAACCCTGAGTAAGGCTTTGCTTCTGTCGGCCTCTCCCACTACACCAGACTGAAGGGTCCCGACCCCGATCATTGCATGCCATTCCCTCTGCAGATGCTGCCTGCTCCGCTCAGTGTTTTAAGAGCTTAAAAAATGCAGCATGGAAACAGGCCCATCGGCGCACCAAGTCCACACTGACCATTAATTCTACGTTATCCCACTCTCACCCACTCCCTGCATGCGAGGCCAATTAACTGAAAAACTGAAGGTAGACACAAAATACTGGAGTAACTCAGTGGGTCAGGCAGCATCTCGGGAGAGAAGGAACAGGTGACATTTCAGGGCGAGACCCTCATTCGGATACTTCTTCTGAAACGTCACCCATGCGTTCTCTCCAGAGATGTTGCCTGACCCGCTGAGTTACTCAAGCATTCTGTGTCAACCTTCGATTTAAGCCAGCATCTGCAGGTTTTTTTTCCTACTAATCTATCGCTTGTCTTTGGAAGTGAGAAGAAACAGGAGCACCCAGAGGAACCCCTTGGTGAAACCACAGGGAGATTGTGTGAACACACAGAGACAGGATCAAACCAGGGTCTCTGGCACGGTTGGCAGCAGCTCTACTGCCGCACCAGTGCTGTCTCGGCACTTTATGTTTTACTGTGCAAGACTGTCTCTCGTCACACAATCTCAAGACACCAGCTCTCGGCAACCCCCCCCTCTCACTGGCCATGAAGCTGCGGCCCTGTGCCTGGGGAGGATCGAGGCCATTACATGGACCGTGACACCCCAGTTCTGGTGAAGAGTCAGGAGATTAAGCTCAGGGATAGACCTGCCAACCAATGTCCAAAACCCATCAGTTCTGAGTCCATACCCCTGTCCTGAAACCAACCCCTACAGGCAGAAGGGGATGACCATGGTCCATGGAAGATGGAGGTTGTTTTTTTAAACTGATCGCTGTATCTACCCCCTGATAATGAGATAGGCTTTATGGGTCACCTCTCAGCCTCCTTCCCTCCAGCACTGGAGATGGTTGCCCGGGACTGCAGTGTGCTTCCTCCTCTAGCTAATCTTCCTCTAGCTAATCTTTCTACGATTCCGGTAAAATAGGGAGGCACAGTGGTGCAGCTGGTAGAGCCACAGCCTCCCAACACCGGCCACCCAGGTTCCATCCTGCTCTTTGTGTGGCGTTTGCACGTTCTCCCCGTGACCAAGCAGGTTTCTTCCCGCATCCCAAAGACGTGCGGTTTTGTAAGCTAATTGGCCCTCTGTAAATTGCCCTTGTGTGAAGGGAGTGGAAGAGAAAGTGGGATAACATAAAACTAGCATGACAGGTGATCGATGGTCGGCATGGACTCGGCGGCCTGTTCCCTTGATGTATCTTTCAATCAATCAATCCAGCTGGGGTTAGAGCTGCATCCTTTACCCCATAACTCCATGGACCAACATCTACCCCGGTTCCAACTCCAGTTTGAAGGGGAATAGTGAGGCTGTCACTGTGAAACCCAACCCATCATGTTCCAGTGTTAATAAAGGATCTCTGAAGAACGTGAATAGGTGGTGTTTCCGTCCCAAGCCGTCACCTATCCATGTTCTCCAGCGATGCTGCCTGACCCGCTGAGTTACTCCAGCACTCTGTGAAACGCCACCTATCCATGTTCTCCACAGATGCTGCCTGACCTGCTGAGCTACTCCAGCACTCTGTGTCCTTTCTGTTTGGTAAACCAGCAACTGGAGTTCCTTGATAGACACAAAATGCTGGAGTAACTCAGCGGGTCAGGCAGCATCTCGGGAGAGAAGGAATGGGTGACGTTCCGGCCTTAGGGTCTCGACCCGAAACGTCACCCATTCCTTCTCTCCAGAGATGCTGCCTGACCCCCTGAGTTACTCCAGCATTTTGTGTCTACCTTCGAATTAAACCAGCATCTGCAGTTTTTTTTCCGACAACTGGAGTCCCTTGTTTATTTCTTGAAGCACCATTCTGATTCACTTTAGAGCATCCAACTGCCCTTCCCTCCCACCAGACCTGTCCTGACTCCCAGCCCAGAGTAAAGCCAGAGGGAACGGCCAGAGACCCTGGGGTTTAGTAGCAGAGACTGTTCTCCGAGTCGCTGTCATTGTCGGCCTGGTGCTGCAGAGCTCCCACCTCCTGCTCCAGTTCTTGCTCCGAGCTCTCGGCCGCTTCCTCGGCTTTGACGGAGGCCAGGGCGGGCTTGTGCTGGGGTGAGGCCCCGGCTCCTGGCCGCCGCTGTTGCATGAAGGCCTGCGCCGCCTCCTCCAGCAACTGCGCGCACTCGGCCGTGCCCAGCTCGGGGCCGTTCACGCTGATGTGCAGGAGGCTGTCGAGCAGCCCGCCGTCCCGGCAGCGGCCTCCCCTCAGCCGGGCCTCCACCCCGCGCAAGGAGCCGGCCGCCCGCTCGTCCCACGCCGGGCCCACGGGCGCCGCCAGCGCCGCCTCGGCCACGTCCGCCAGCCCCGGGTAGGAAGGGAGGCGCAGCAGGCGGCGGAGGCTCCACTCGACGGCCGAGGCCCCGGGCTCGGCCAGCGCTGAGGCGGGCAGGACGGAGCACCAGGCCCGCAGCTCGGGCTGAAGCCGGGCCCACTCGGCCTGCAGCCGGGCCTCGGCGCCTGGCTCCCGGGGGTAGAAGCGGGAGGCCAGGGCGGCCACCTGGGACTGTCCGTGGGCCGCCGCCTCAGGGGAGCCCGGCTCGGGCACCAGCAGTGGGTTGAAGACGGCGAGGGCTGCCAGAGGCGAGGCCCCGGCCTCGATGAAGTGGCGGCGCAGCTCGGCCGCCAGCCCGGCCGTGTAGGCCTCCAGCAGGGCTCGCAGCTCGGCCTGGCCGCGGGCGTCGAGCGTCGGCAGGCCGCACGCGGACAGTCGGCCGCCGGGCTCCAGGTCGGCCCACAGGCGGCCCAGCGGTGCCCCGGACTCGGCCGCTTCCCGCAGCCGCTGCAGGGCGGTCCGCAGCTCGGCATCGGGCGGCGCCTGCAGCCCCCTGGCCCGGCACAGGGCCCCTGTCAGGCCGTCCATCGCGGCCACCGCCTCCCGCAGGATGTAGAGGCCGCCCACGGCCCGCGGAGCGCTCAGCTGGGCCCAGAGTCCGCAGGCCGCCGCCTCCACCCCGCCCTGAGCCCGCAGCGCCCGCAGCAACGCCGGCAGATCCTCGTACGCGCCCTCCACCGACGCCTCGAGCGACTGGCGGCGCCGGCGGCAGGTCCTCCGCAGCCGGCGGAGCAGCACTGGGCGGAGGAGGCGGCCGGGCGGCGAGACCTCGGCCTCGGCCTTGGCTTCGGGCAGGCGAGCGGCCAGGTAGGCCTCGGCCAGGGCGGGTGAGCGCTCGAGCAGTTCCCACAGCTGGTACAGCCAGGCCTGGAGCCGGAGCAGCGGCCCGCAGGCCCCGGCTCCCCCGCGCCCGGTCCCCGCCAGCAGCAGCCGCCGCCCCGGCCACACCATTCCCAGCAGCCCCGGCCAGCCTACCTGCAGCCGCGCCGCCACCTCCTCCTCGCCTGCCTGCTCGGCCACCAGCCAAGCCAGGCGGCTGCCCTCCAGTCCCGCACAACCCAGGGCGCGGCCCACCGCCCCGGCCACCTCCTCACCCGAGTCCCAGGCGCGGCCCACCTCGGCGAAGAGTAGCCCCCAAGACACCTCCTTGGAGCTGGGATCCACGTACTGCACGAAGCCGAGCAGCGCAGCCTCGGCCTCGGCCCCGGCCCCCGCCTCCAGGCCGCTCCTCTCGCACAGCAGCCCAAAGCGAGCGGCACGTCCGAGGCGCAGCAGCAAGCGCCTGCGCACGGCGCAGCCCAGCGAGCGGAAGACGTGGCGCAGTGTGGCGGCGCGCCGGAAGTGCGTGGGCGCGACGCCTAACAACCGCAGCGCGGGGCGGAGCTTGGTGGTGGGCAGCCCCTCCCGCGCCAGCCAATAGGCGGCCTGGAAAAGGGCGCGCAGCGAGGCCGCTTCCTGCCGTCCGCTCCGGGCCAGTTGGCGCACGGACAGGCGGCTCGACAGCTCGGCGCGGACCGCAGCCCCGTGCTGCTGCGACTCGGCGTGGGCCTGCAGCGCTGCCTTCTTGTAGCGCACGGCTGGCGTGCCGTTGAACACCTTGGTCTTGTTCTGCCGGTTGTGGGCGTCGTGGCGCCGGCACAGGTAGCAATACATGCCGCGGCCCTCCTCGTACAACAGCCAGTA
This sequence comes from Rhinoraja longicauda, assembly GCF_053455715.1. Taxonomy (NCBI): domain Eukaryota; kingdom Metazoa; phylum Chordata; class Chondrichthyes; order Rajiformes; family Arhynchobatidae; genus Rhinoraja; species Rhinoraja longicauda. The sequence continues at coordinate 60,787,881 of NC_135962.1, read as the reverse complement.
CACGCCCGTGCGCTCGCAGTACGTCAGCTCCCGCTCCCACAGCCAGCGGTGCACGAAGCGGTCGCCGCCGCGGCGGCCCGGGAGCGCGCCCGGCGCAGTGGCCGTGACCGCGCCCGGGACAGGGAGAACGCACCCGCCCCGCGCGCACTTGTAGTGGGCATGCACGCGCGCCGACTCGTAGTTGGCGAAGGCGGCGCGGAAAGCGGCCTCCAGCTCGGCCGCTGCCGGCTGCTGCTGCTGCGTGGGCGGCTCCTCCTGGCCGGCCACAGCCGCTGGTGCCGGCAGCGGGGACAGGGCGCCAGGCTCCGGCTCCACCGCGTCTGCACATAGAGAAAGAGAGAACACGGGTTAGTTAATATCGCAGAGTTGTGGACGCAGCCCAGACCATCACAAACCAACCAACCTCCCTCCCACCGACTCCATCTACACCTCACGCTCGCTGCCTCGGCAAGGCCAGTGCATCATCAAGGACCAGTCTCACCGCGGCCACTCCCTCTTCGCCCCGCTCCCATCGGGCAAGAGGTACAGAAGTGTGAAACACACACCTCCAGATCCAGGGACAGTTTCTTCCCGGCTGTTATCAGGCCATGATAATGGACAATAGGTGCAGGAGGAGGCCATTCGGCCCTTCGAGCCAGCACCGCCATTCACCGTAATCATGGCTGATCATTCTCAATCAGTACCCCGTTCCTGCCTTCTCCTCATATCCTTAAGAGCTCTATCTAGCTCTCTCTTGAATATCAACCATGCTACCACACAACCTGAGTGCAGTGCTGAACTACTATCTACCTCATTGGGGATCCTCAGATTATCGTTGACCAGACTTGAATTGCTTTACTTTGCATTAAACGTCATTCCTTTATCCTGTATCTACACACTGTGGACAGCTCGATTGTATTCATGTACAGTAGTCTTTCAGCTGACTGGTTAGCACACAAAAGCTTTTCACAGTACTTCGCTACACGTGACAATTAACCAAACTAAACTGAAATAAAATTATATGTGGTCACTACAGGCCCTAGGAGCACAACACCCCTATAAACACAATAACATATACCTAATATATAAACAAGCATTCTATAACTTCTATAAATCTGCAACAACATTTACACAAACATTCAATAACTTCTATAAGTCTACAATACATTCTAACAACAATTAATTCATTCCATAAGTCTACAATTAGAACAAAAAACAATGGATTCTATAAATCTACAATAAATTGTAACAAATAATTTCTACAAGTCTACAATATATTTTTAAAAATTTAATGAATTCAACAACCCACTGAAATACTCCTCCACTCGGTGTCTTTTTCTTCAATAAACTTGTCCAACCTTCTCCCCATAGCTCAGGCCCTTAAGGTTAAAGAAGTCAATGTTCATACCACAGGGGCCACAGTTTAAGAATAATGGGTAGGCCATTTAGAACTGAGATGAGGAAAAACCTTTCCAGTCAGAGAGTTGTGAATCTGTGGAATTCTCTGCCTCAGAAGGCAGTGGAGGCCAATTCTCTGAATGCATTCAAGAGAGAGCTGGATAGAGCTCTTAAGGATAGCGGAGTCAGGGGGTATGGGGAGAAGGCAGGAACGGGATACTGATTGAGAATGATCAGCCATGATCACATTCAATGGCGGTGCTGGCTCGAAGGGCCGAATGGCCTCCTCCTGCGTCTATTGTCATACCGCTAGGGTGTAAGATGCCTAAGTGAAATATGAGGTGCTGTTCCTCCAATTTGCGCTGGGCCTCACTCTGACAGTGGAGCCCAGGACAGAAAGGTCAGTATGGAGATTGATGGGAATATTTAACTCACCCTACCCGATCTCTCGGTTGCTAAACACTTTACCCCCTCCTCCCATTCCCATGCTGAACTTTCTATCCTGGGCCTCCACAACTGTGAGAGTGAAGACCAATGCAAATTGGGAGAACAGCACCTCATATTTCACTTGGGCAGCTTATGTATAAATATTGACTTTTCTAACTTCAAGTAGCCCTTGCTTTCCCTCCCCCATCCTAGTTCTTTGACTCATTTCACCGTCCCCCTGATTACATTTGCCTGATTGTATGCTTCGTTGTCACCTTCCCCTCTGCTACCTATGATCCAGTCTATATTTTCCTTGAACCGCATCACCTTTGATCTCTCATTTTCACGCCTTATCTTTCCATATCTCTATGTCTTCCTCGCCCCTTAGTCTGAAGAAGGGTCTCGACAAGAAAAGTCACCCGTTCCTTCTCTCCAGAGATGCTGCCTGTCCTGCTGAGTTACTCCAGCATTTTGTGCCTATCTTCAATCAATTAATAACAATGCAAGTGCAATAAAGGCCCAGAGAGAGACCAGCTTTAAGCATAATGAAGGCCCACTCACACCCCAGTGATTCTCCCAGCATTGATTCCGCCAACATTAAGCGCTGCCTCGAAAAGCAGGCAATAAAATCTAGGGCTATCTTCACCCTACTCATTCCCCCCATCAACTCCTAAACGGTGGCCATTCAAAGGAAATTCAGTATTTTACCAATTTCTGGAGATGCTCCATGGAAAGAATCCTGTCGGGAAGCATCGCAGCCTGGTTTGGGAACAGTTCTGCCCAAGACCATAAGGAATTGCAGAGAGTTTTGGATGTAACCGAGTCCATCACACAGACCACACTCCCCATCACTGACTCCATTTACACTTCATGCTGTCTCGAAAAGTATCCACCATAATCAAAGACTTGTCCCACCCCGATTATTCCCTTTATCCTGTATCTGTACACTGTGGACAGCTCGATTATAATCATGTATTGTATAAATACAAGAGATGTAGTATATATATATATATATATATATATATCTTCTATTATTATTATATTATTAAAACTCTCATCTTGTATATTCATATATCAGTTTGTTCCTGAAATATAGTCAAAACGGTACATGATAGCGCAACAATTTTAGGCCCACCCTACTCACCATTCCCTTGCGGTCTCGATTGATCAAGTTTTGTTACATTTTAAAAGCAATTAACTTAATTAACTTTAATAAATGCGCTCCCCCCCCCCCCCCCCGCGCCGGACCTTCCTCCCATGGTACAGCGCGGCGACAGAGGGCCAAACAAGATGGCTGTCGCTGTCGAGCTGCCGCTGCAGGCGAGGTTTCTACCCAACGGGTCACTCTGGCTGCCACGATGGTCGCCCGGGGCCGGGTTGAGTGGCTCCCTCTCCCCTTTCCTCTCCCCCCTACAGCCCCAGGGGAGACTACCCAGCCCGCAATGGGTCCACGGGTCATCAGCTGTAGGAAGGTTGCTCCCAACGGGGGTTTCCAGGCCAACAGGAGAGGTTTGGACCCAAAGGGTCAATGCCCCTCTAGTATATATATATATATATATGTTTTTCATTGTACACATTGTACACATGACAATAAACTAAACTAACTGGTCTTTCCAATGGTTGGCACGCAAAAAGTAAACTTTCCACTGTAACTCAGTACACGAGACAGTAAACCACACTGAACACCTCGCCGGCCCAGCACTCAGTTCCCTGGCCGTTCCTTCCCCACCTCCAGCACCCGCCGGGTGTCAGATACTCACGGCCGCATACGGAGCAGGCGAGCTTCCTCCTCTTGGCCGTGCCAAAGCTGCCGCTCTCGACAGCGTCGCCCCCGTAGGCTCCGACAGTGACGGTCAGTCCGACGGGAGGATGCTCGTCCAGGCTGTTTGTCTCCTGCTGGTTAGCAGCTGGGAACAGCACTTCCTCCCCCTGCCCCAGCAGCCCCTCGGGTTTCCCGGCTTCTTGGGAGTGGTCTCCGAGCCCCCTGGTCTCAGCAGCTGCCAGTGGGGTGGCTGAGGGCAGGGAGCCACTGGCGTGGGAGTACAGGTGGTCCCGTAGGCTGCCCCTGGCAGCAAACCTCTCCCCGCAGTAGTGGCAGGAGTAGTGTTTGTGGGACTTGCCCCTCTTGAAGCCAAGGCCGGGGACTTGTAGTCCGCGGGTGGCAGGCGGCGCTCCCGGGCTGCTGTCCTCCCTCAGCGTCGCCACCTCCTGGCTGATGGGCGGCCTGGCGTAGCGGTGCTCGGGAATGTTGGCCACTGGGCCGGTGGGCAGCTGGCCTGGCTGCTCCAAGCCCAGTCCAGGCGGCCCGCTCCGGCCTGCGCTCTGTGCCACCTGTACCTTCTGTGAGCCGGAGATCTGGATGCCGTACAGGTTGGGGGACTGCAACGGCAGCACTTCATGGTGGGCACCGAAGAGTGGGCCACCGTGCCCTGGGTCGTGCACCAGGTTGTAGGCGTGCAGGAAGCGGATGCCCTCCTCCAGCCGGCTGGGATCGACCGGCTGCTTCGGCCCCTTGCCCGTGTACATCAGGTGCAGCAGGTAGCTGAAGATGTCTGGCTGGATGTCCACTGGCTGCACCTTGATGTAGTCGCTGTGGGGAAGAGGGGTCAGAACAGGCGGGTTAGAAAACTGCACAGTGCGCAGACAGGCCCTTCGGACAACTTTCTATTCATGCATGAAAGTGTGCACGTCCCACCCCGGTTATTCCTCCTTCTGCCCGCTCCCGTCCAGCAGAAATGACAAAAGCTTGAAAGCACGCACCACCAGACGCAGGAACAGCTTCTCCCCCTCTGTTATCAGGCTTCTGAACAGTCCTTCCATAAGCTAGGGTACTGTCCGATTCACCTCTACCCCATAGCGGACATTGGACTTTGTTTCTGGAACTGATGCGCTACAATGCTGAGAACTATATTCTGCACTCTGTATCTTCCCCTTTGCTCTACCTATTGTACGAGTTTGGCTTGATTGTATTCATGTCTGGTAGTATTTGATTTAATTGGATAGCATGCAAAACAAAATTCCACTTTACCTCGGTACACGTGACAATAATAAACCTCCCCTGAAACCTTACGAAAGCCTCCACATTCGTCCTGCACTGGATGGACCACAGCTGCACACTACTCCAAATTATATGTCCAATTGCTAAACACTAAACTCTCCCTCCCATTCCACACTGACCTTTCTATCCTGGGCCTCCTCCATTGTCAGAGTGAGGCCCAGCGCAAATTAGAGGAACAACACCTCATATTTTGCTGGGGCAGCTTACAACCCCAGTGGTTTGATATTGATTTCTCTCACTTTGTAACCCTTGCTTTCCCTCTCTCTGGGTCCTTTCCCCATCCTAGTTCTTTTGACTAGTTTCATTTTCCACCTGATTAAATATTACTGATTGTTAGCGATGGGGAAGGTGACGACAAGGTACACAATGTACCAATCATTTCTTTATTATTGTCCTCTTTGATCTGTGTTTTCACACCTTACCCTACCGTATCTCTATGTTTCCTCTCTCAATCTAAAGAAGGGTCTCGACCCGAAACGTCGCCCATTCCTTCTCTCCAGAGATGCTGCCTGACCCTCTGAGTTACTCCAGCATTTTGTGTCTATCTTGTGTCCGATTCGTTAGCTCTTCCTCAGCTTCCTGTACAAGGCCCTGTTCTGCTGCAGTTGTACAGGGCCTTGGTGAGACCGCACCTGGAATATTGTGTACAGTTTTGGTCTCCTAATCTGAGGAAAGACATTCTTGCCATAGAGGAAGTACAGAGAAGGTTCACCAGATTGATTCCTGGGATGGCAGGACTTTCATATGAAGAAAGACTGGATAGACTCGGCTTATACTCGCTGGAATTTAGAAGACTGAGGGGGGATCTTATAGAAACATATAAAATTCTTAAGGGGTTGGAGAGGCTAGATGCGGGAAGATTGTTCCCAATGTTGGGGAAGTCCAGAACCAGGGATCACAGCTTAAGGATAAGGGGGAAGTCTTTTAGGACCGAGATGAGAAAACATTTCTTCACACAGAGAGTGGTGAGTCTGTGGAATTCTTTGCCACAGAAGGTAGTTGAGGCCAGTTCATTGGCTATATTTAAGAGGGAGTTAGACGTGGCCCTTGTGGCTAAAGGGATCAGGGGGTATGGTGAGAAGGCAGGTACAGGATACTGAGTTGGATGATCAGCCATGATCATATTGAATGGCGGTGCAGGCTCGAAGGGCCGAATGGCCTACTCCTGCACCTATTTTCTATGTGTCCAGTGCAGCCTGTCATGGAGGAGTGAATGAGGGAGGGGGTGAGGATGCCATGTACCTGGACTGATGGATGAAGATCATCTTGAAGTAGTTGGAGAAGGCCGCGAGCACGGCCCGGTGGGCCTTGAAATGGATGTCACCCACAGCCACGGTGCAGTCACACAGGAAGCCAAACTCCCGCTGCACGTTCAGCTGCTGTAGCAGCACCACACTGTGATTGGCCACGTCCATGCTCTCACCCTGCGGAGTAACAAAACCCACAGTCAACACCCGCCCCAACGCTCCCAAAAAATCCCCTTACAGTTCAATCCTCTTTTAGTTTAGAGATACAGCATGGAAACAGGTCCTTTGGCCCACTGAGTCCACGCTGCCTAGCGATCACCCCGTACACTATTGCAATCCCACACACTCGGGACAATTTACAATCTTTACCAATGCCAATTAACCTACAAACCTATAGCCGGAAACCAGGGAAAACCCACACTGTCACAGGAAGCATGTACAAACTCTGCAATCAGCACCCATAGTCAGGATCGAACCAGGGTCTCTGGTGCTGTGAGGCAGCAACTCTACCGCTGCGCCACCGTGCCACATTTCCTCTCCGTCTACAGGTGCACCACAGCAAGCATGCTGTCAGGTTGCGTCACAGTTTGGTTTGGGAACAGCTCTGCCCAAGAACACAAGTAATTGCCGAGAGTTGTGGATGTGGCCAAGTCCATCATACAGACCAACGTTCCATCATTGACACAGACCATCCCATCACCCCCATCAGGCTATTCAACACTGCACCCTCCAAATAGGCTCTAAACTACACACTCAGGGAACATTATTTTTGTGTAAGAAGAAACTGCAGATGTTGGTTTAAACCGAAGATAGACACAAAAAGCTGGGGTAACTCAGCAGGACAGGGAACATCTCTGGAGAGAAGGAATAGGTGAAGTTTCAGGCCGAGAACCTTTTTCAGACATTATTTTTGGCTGTGCACTATTATTGCCCATTTATTTGCCCGTTTTTAAAAATATATACGGAACATTTTTGTTGTTGTTTATTATGGGCTTTACAGAGTACAATGTTGTGCTGCTGCAAGTAAGAATTTCATTGTTTTGTTGTGGGACATATGACAATAAAACACTCTTAACTCTCTCTTGGCTTGACTCCATCTACACTTCACACTGCCCGGGAAAAGCAGCCAATATCAAAGACATGAAGAACGAGCAAACTCCACACAGACAGCACCCAACATAATCAAAGTTTTGTCCCACCCCGTTCATTCCTTCTTCGCCTGTTCCCATCTGGCAGAAGGTGCAGAAGCTTGAAAGCGCGCACTACTAAACTCAGGAACAGCTTCTTTCCCTCTGGCTTCTGGAAGGTCGTTCCATAAACTGGGGTACTGTCCGATTCACCTCCACCCCATTGTGGACATTGGTCTGTGGAACTGATGCGCTACAATGCTGAGAACTATATTCTAGCCGACCTCTACGTAGGTCGAGGTTTAATTAAAATCTTGCAGCAGATTCACTGGCACATAGACAACATAGAAAATATATAGATGGATTGATGACATGTCGGGTCTGAAAAAGGGCCCCGTCCCGAAACGTCTCCAGAGATGTTCCCTGACCAGCTGAGTAACTCCAGCAATTTGTGTCTTTTTTGTAAACCTTGTGTCACAATACAAAAACATAAATTACACAGAAATTCTACAGAACGGTCCTAACACATGGCATCCCTGTGTGGTATCTCAGCTGCACGGAGGCAGAGAGGGAAGCTCTTCAGCGGGTAGTCCATAGAGCTCAGAGGACCATCGGAACACAGCTACCAGCCTTGGAGGGCATCTACAACACACGATGCCTCAGAAAAGCCACCAGCATCCACAAAGACTCTTCACACCCCTGCAACAGTCTGTTCAAACTTCTACCATTGGGCAGATGATACAAGGCCTTCTCCGCCCGCACCTCCAGACTCAGAAACAGCTTCATCCCCCGGGCCATAGCTGCTATGAACCGGTCCTGCTGAGCCGGATGGTCACATCGCACAGTGAACCGGCACAGATCTACTTGCACTTTATTCTGTTTTAAAACTGTTCCAATTTGTTTCATTGGGTTGTTTAAATTAATACTGACTAGCTCATTAATTTATTGCATCGTATGGGAGACGCATTCCCAATCTCGTTGTACCCCTGTACAATGACAATAAAGATATATTGTATTGTATTATACATGTATACGATTGTGCTTTTACTGAATTAAATGCAAAACAAACACTTTCATTGTATCTAGGTATGTGACAATAAAAAAAAAAGATTGTGTGAGAAAATTAGCAAATTGGTACAAAAATACACAGTTAGAAAAATGTTTGGGCCCATCTCTGAGGGCAGATATGCCGGTGATGGAGAGGGTCCAGAGGTTTACGAGGATAATCCCGGGGATGATTGAGTTAACATATGAGCTTTTTACAGTACAGGGCCTGGAGTTTAGAAGGGGCCACAGTTTAAGAATAAGGGGTAGGCCATTTAGAACTGAGATGAGGAAAAACTTTTTCACCCAGAGAGATGTGAATCTGTGGAATTCTCTGCCTCAGAAGGCAGTGGAGGCCAATTCTCTGAATGCATTCAAGAGAGAGCTGGATAGAGCTCTTAAGGATAGCGGAGTCAGGGGGTATGGGGAGAAGGCAGGAACGGGGTACTGATTGAGAATGATCAGCCATGATCACATTGAATGGCGGTGCTGGCTCGAATGGCCTCCTCCTGCACCTATAGTCTATTGATGAGGAGGGGGCCTCATTGAAACTTGTGTAGGAACTGCGGATGCTGGTTTACACCGAAGATAGACACTAAATGTTGAAGTAACTCAGCAAGTCGGGAGAAACAGGATGGGTGACCCTTCTTCAGACTGAAACTTACCAGATAGTGAAAGGCATGGATAGAGTGGATGCGGAGAGGATGTTTCCACTAGTGGGAGAGTCTAGGACCAGAGAGCCTAGCCTCAGAATAAAAGGACGCACCTTCAGAAAGGAGATAAGGAATTTCTTTAGTGGATGGGGTTTAGATGGAAAACCTCTTAAACACCACTATCGTATCTGCCTCCACCACCACCCCTTGCAGCACGTTCCTGGCACCCACCACCTTCTGTGCAAAAGAAAAACTTGACCTGCACATCTCCTTTACACTTTGCCCCTCTCACCTTGAAGCTGTGCCCTTGTCTTTTACATTTCCATCCTGGGGAAAAGAAGTTCCGTCTACCCTATCTATCCCTCAAAATTTTATATATTTCTATCAGGTCTCCCTCAATCTTCGTCGTTTGCCTGGATAGCTTTTTCAGTGCGTCTTGGATCAATTAACAATAAAACAATGCCAATACATCCGTTCTAACCTTTTTCTTTTTATATACCTACTAGACCAAGTGGACCCGTTGGGCCCAAACCTGCATTGGTGCAGCACCCTCCCTTCCCCCCTCCCTTCCTCCTCCCCTCTCTCCCCCCTCCCTCCCTAGGAGATAGATTTAAACATTAAAATGTGAATAGCTTTAAAAATATAACACCAATTTCAATGAAACTTCTTCCATTAGCACCAAAGGGACAACAGTGAGAAAGGTGGGCCTAAAATTTCCGCGCTATCGTGTAGTGTGGCTGTAGTTCAGGAACAAACAAACAAGACAATAGGCAGTGAATAGACAATAGGTGCAGGAGTAGGCCATTCGGCCCTTCGCGCCAGCACCACCATTCATTGGGATCATGGCTGATCATCCACAATCAGCACCCCGTTCCTGCCTTCTCCCCATACCCCCTGACGCCGCTATCTTTAAAAGCTCTATCTAACTCTCTCTTGAAAGCATCCAGAGAATTGGCCTCAACTGCCTTCTGAGGCAGAGAATTCCACAGATTCACAACTCTCTGGGTGAAAATGTTCTTCCTCATTTTCATTCTAAATGGCCAATTCTTAAACTGTGGCCCCTGGTTCTGGACTCCCCCAACATCAGGAACCTGTTTCCTGCCTCTAGCGTGTTCAATCCCTTAATAATCTTATATGTTTCTATAAGATCCCCTCTCATCCTTCTAAATTTCAGTGTATACAAGCCCAGTCGCTCCATTCTTTCAACATATGACAGTCCCGCCATCCCGGGAATTAATCTTGTGAACCTACGCTGCACTCCCTCAATAGCAAGAATGTCCTTCCTCAAATTACTGCTATATCTGCCAACTTTATAAGCCTCTTCCTTGGATTAACACTATGTTCATTTGGCAGCCACACTAGGGCCTCTGTTCCATTGGATTTTTGTGCCTAAAAGTAATAGTTTTTCAGAAAAGCGGCTAATATTATTTTACCCAGGGTGCGGGAATCAAAAACCAGAGGGCAAAGGTATAAGGTGAGGCGGAAAAGCTTTAACAGGAACCTAAGGGTGGGTGGGTATTTGGAGTGATCTGCCAGAGGAGGTAGTTGAGGAAGGTACCATAACGATATTTTAAAGACACTTGGACAGGTACATGGATAGGAAAGGTATATCGGTAATAAGGAAGGCAAATTCAATGCTAACATTTATATCAAGAGGACTGGAATACAAAAACAGAGATGTAATGCTGAAGCTCCATAAAGCGCTGGTCAGGCCGCATTTGGGATGCTGTGAGCAAATGTGGACCCCATATCTGAGGAAGGATGTGCTGGTTCTGGAGAGGGTCCAGAGAAGGTTTACAAGAATGATCCCAGGAATGAGTGGGTTAGCATATGATGAGTGTTTGACAGCACTGGGCCTGTACTCGCTGGAGTTTAGAAGGTTGAGGAGGGAACCTCATTGAAACTTACAGAAAGATAGAGTGGGTGTGGAAAGGATGTTTCTACTGGTGGGAGAGTCTAGGATCAGAGGTCAAAGTCTCAGAGTTAAAGGACGCTCTTTAGAGAGGAGGTGAGGTGAAACCTCTTTGACCATTGGGCCTGTCATCCACCATTCAATCATGCCTGATCTATCTTTCCCTCTCAACCCCATTCTCCTGCCTTCTCCCCAAAACCCGTACTCAACAAGTATCTAAAACTATTGCAATTATTTTTGCACAACTTCAGATTGCTCTGCAATCTTTGCACAATTTTGCTGTTTTACATTTACTGTTGTATATATTGTTATATATTCTATGCGCTCCGCATGGAAAGCCCTCAATAACGTGGGGAAAATCTGGACGTCTCGGACGTCTAAGGGTCTCAAACTGAGATTCTTCCATGCAACTAGAGAGACAATGTTATTGTACGGGTGAGGCATGGACTCTCACTCGAGCACTGTCCACGTCTCTTGATGGTATCTACACCCGAATGCTCAGAAAAGTTCAACATGTCAGTTGGAGGGACCACACCACCAACCCCCAGCTCTATGGGGAGATTCCACCTCTGACCGAGATCAGGTCGAGAAGGATGAGGCTCGATGGTCATTGCCACTGCCATCCAGCAAACAAGGTTGTGCTGTGGGAACCCACCCATGGAAGACGGAATCAGGGACAAACAAGACCATGCTGAAGACGTTGATGGAAGACGCATATGTAGAGACAAAAGAGGAGCTGGCCAGCTGTATGGAGGACAGGGATGTGTGGTGCGTCCATCGCCGTGCCCGTCGGAAACCAGCGCCATTGCGTCGCTAATGTTTTCAACAATTTTTAATTAAATTAATTAACTTATGGTTGATTCCTGCCAATGGTTGGGATTCATGCCAATTAGGAATTTCACTGCACCCCTGTTTATATGGCAATAAACAAATTGATCAGACTCCACTAGCTCACTTTCAAACTCAATCTAAAAATATTGTACATTAAGTGATTACTCTTTATCCAAAGCACATGAATTCTTCAAAGAACAATGACTTAGTCAAACAGGATGAACCTAGGTCTGAAGAAGAGTCTCAACCCAAAACGTCACCTATTCCTTCTGCCTGTCCCGCTGAGTTACCCCAGATTTTTGTGTCTATCTTTGGTTTAAACCAGCATCCACAGTTCCTTCCTACACATTTTGTCTTAACCTAGTTTAGTTTATTACCACATGTACCAATGTACAGTGAAAAGCTGTTTGTTGCATGCTAACCAGTCAGCTGAAAGATTTGACAGCATGATTACAATCAAGCCGTCCACAGTGTACAGATACAGGATAAAAGGAATAATGTTTAATGCAAGATAAATTCCGATTAAAGATAAGCTGAGGTTCTCCAACGAGGTACTTGTTAGCAGTATTTTCATGTCTTTGTTGCCTTTGACCCTCTTCCAGTAGAGGTGGTGGATTTGGGAGGTGATGGGGCAGTGCGAGACTAACTGTGGTGCCTGGCAAGTTTAGTTTAGAGATATAGCGCGGGAACAGGCCTTTGGCCCACTAAGTCTGCACCGACCAACGATCCCCATACACGAGCACTATCCTACACACTAGGGACAGTTTACAATCATTACCGAGGACAATTAACCTACAAACCTGTATGTCTTTGGAGTGCGGGAGGAAACCCGGAACACCCGGGAAAACCCAGGGAGAATGTACAAACTCCGTGCAGACACCACCCGTAGTCAGAGGTATCACATAAAGCTCGAGTAACTCAGCGGATCAGGCAGCATCTCAGGAGAGAAGGAATGGGTCTTCAGACTGAAGGCCACCATCAAACCCAGGTCTCTCACGCTGTACGGAGTCTGTACGTTAGCCCTGTGACCACGGGTTTTTCCTGGGTGCTCTGATTTCCACCCGCACTCCAAAGATGTGCAGGTTTGTAGGTTAATTGGCTTGGTAAAAAAATGTGATTTTTTTATGTGGACAAGTTTGGTGTTTCTGCTTTCTACTGCCGCTATTTCCACCTTCTAAATTATCGCTAGCGTGTGTAGGATAGTGTTAATGTGCGGGGATCTCTGGTCAGCGTGGACCCGGTGGGCCGAAGGGCCTGTTTCCGCTCTGTATCTCAAAACTAAACTAAACTCTACCATTGCAGCCCCGTAATGCCACGCGAGTGATAGGTGGATACAGCTGAGGGGGTTTGATAGGCAGAGGCCAGAGATGAAAAGACAAAGTGTGAGGCATAATGGTTTCAGAGTTACGGATTGTGACAATGATAATGATATTTTTTGGTCACATGTACATAGGTACAATGAGATTATTTGTTTTTAGTTATTAGCCGTTGCATGAAAAATAACCACCGCTTTGGAAACACTGAATTAGTCCGTTTGCAGCAAGCAGCTTTCTTTTGATTGTATGATCGTATTTAGTACCAGAAGCTCCTCCTCCTGCTTCCACTCTGTCCCCTCCTCACCCCCCCCGTACCCACTCCCTCCTCACCCACTCCCTCCTCACCCCACTTACCCACTCCCTCCTCACCCCCCTTACCAACTCCCTCCTCACCCCACTTACCAACTGCCTCCTCACCCCCCTTACCCACTCCCCCTTCACCCCCCTTACCCACTCTCTCCTCACCCACTCCCTCCTCACCCCACTTACCCACTCCCTCCTCACCCCCCTTAACCACTCCCCCTTCACCCCCCTTACCCACCCCCTCACCCACTCCCCCCCTCACCCACTCCCTCCTCACCCACTCCCTCCCCTCACCCACTCCCCCCCCACCCCCTTACCCACTCCCCCCTCATCCCCTCACCCACTCCGCCCACCCACTCCCCCCTCATCCCCTCACCCATTCCCCCCTCACCCCTCATCCACCCTCACCCCTCACCCACTCCCTCATCCCCTCACCCACTCCCCCCTCACCCACATCCCCTCACCCACTCCACCCACTCCCCCCTCACCCACTCCCCCCTCACCTACTCCCCCCCTCACCCACCCCCCCTCACCCACTCCCCCCTCACTCCTTCACCCACTCCCCCCTCACCCCCTCACCCACTCCCCCCTCACCCCCTTCACCCACTCCCCCCTCACCCACTCCCCCTCACCCCCCCTCACCCACTCAACCCCCCCTCCCCCCTCACCCACCCCCCCTCACCCACTCCCCCTCACCCCTCACCCACCCCCCCCTCACCCACTCCCCCTCACCCCCTCCCCCACTCACCCTCCCCCCTCACCCACTCCCCCTCACCCCCTCACCCACTCCCCCTCCCCCCTCACCCCCTCCCCCCTCACCCACTCCCCCCTCACCCACTCCCCCTCACCCCTCACCCCCTCACCCACTCCCCCTCCCCTCACCCCCTCCCCCCTCACCCACTCCCCCCCTCACCCACCCCCCCTCACCCACTCCCCCCTCACCCACTCCCCCTCACCCACCCCCCTCCCCTCACCCACTCTCCCCTCACCCCCTTCACCCACTCCCCCCTCACTCCCTCACCCCCCTCCCCCCTCACTCCCTCACCCCCCTCCCCTCACCCACTCCCCCCTCACCCCCCTCACCCCCTCACCCACTCCCCCTCACCCACCCCCCTCCCCTCACCCACTCCCCCCTCACCCACCCCCCTCCCCTCACCCACTCCCCCCTCACCCACTCCCCCCTCACTCCCTCACCCCCTCCCCCCCTCACCCACCCCCCTCCCCTCACCCACCCCCCTCCCCTCACCCACCCCCTCCCCTCACCCACTCCCCCCTCACCCACCCCCCTCCCCTCACCCACTCCCCCCTCACTCCCTCCCCCCTCACCTCACCCACTCCCCCTCACCCACTCCCCCCTCACTCCCTCACACCCACTCCCCTCACCCACTCCCCCTCCCCCCTCACCCACTCCCCCTCACCCCCTCACCCACTCCCCCTCCCCCCTCACCCCCTCCCCCCTCACCCACTCCCCCTCACCCACTCCCCTCCCCTCACCCCCCTCACCCCTCACCCCCTCCCCCACTCACCCCCTCACCCCCTCACCCACTCCCCCCTCACCCACTCCCCCTCACCCACCCCCCTCCCCTCACCCACTCCCCCCTCACTCCCCTCACCCACTCCCCTCCCCTCACCCACTCCCCCCTCACTCCCTCACCCCCCTCCCCTCACCCACTCCCCCCTCACCCACTCCCCCTCCCCTCACCCACCCCCCTCCCCTCACCCACTCCCCCCTCACTCCCCTCACCCCCTCACCCACTCCCCCTCACCCACCCCCCTCCCCTCACCCACTCCCCCCTCACTCCCCTCACCCACTCCCCCCTCACTCCCCTCACCCTCACTCCCTCCCTCCCCCTCCCCTCACCCACCCCCCTCCCCTCACCCACTCCCCCCTCACCCACTCCCCCCTCACTCCCTCACCCCCTCCCCCCCTCACCCACCCCCCTCCCCTCACCCACCCCCTCCCCTCACTCCCTCCCCCCTCACCCACCCCCCTCCCCTCACCCACTCCCCCCTCACTCCCTCACCCCCTCCCCCCTCACCTCACCCACTCCCCCTCACCCCCTCCCCCCTCACCCCCTCCCCTCACCCACTCCCCCTCACCCACTCCCCCTCACCCACTCCCCCTCACCCACTCCCCCCTCACTCCCTCACACCCCTCACCCACTCCCCTCACCCACTCCCCTCACCCCCTCCCCCCTCACCCACCCCCCTCCCCTCACCCACTCCCCCCTCACCCCCTCACCTCACCCACTCCCCCTCACCCACTCCCCCTCACTCCCCTCCCCCCCTCACCCCCCTCACCCACTCCCCCCTCACTCCCTCACCCCCTCCCCTCACCCCCTCCCCTCACCCACTCCCCCTCACCCACTCCCCCTCACTCCCCTCCCCCTCACTCCCTCACCCCCCTCACTCCCCTCCCCCCTCACTCCCTCACCCCCCTCACCCACTCCCCTCCGCCACGCTGCCCTCCATCCCCGGTCCCGGTCCCGGTCCCGCTCTCCTCACAGTCAGTGCGGTGGAGGCCCCTCGCTGGGCCGGGCTGGGCCGGGCCTCGGCTGCAGACGCGGTGTGAGCCTTTCCCCGGTGTCGGGGTCCCGGGGTCCCGGGGGGGAGGCCGGGCGTGGGAGTGGGGTCGGTGCCGGAGCCGCGGCCTCTCCGCTCCCGCGCCGCGCGGGGCTAACGGGATCAGCGGGTGCGCGCGTGACGTCACCTCCCCGGCCGGCGGGCGCGCGCTCGGCATCCCAGACGTGTCACGCGGTCTGGGGACCGTCACGCTGACGTTTGCCCGGTTTGGTGACGTCACTATAGAATCCCCCCCCCCCCCCATTGAATGACGTCACTGGTGAGCCTCCCCCATCAATGATGTCATTTGGGAGTCCCCCCCCCCACAATCAATGATGTCACTGGGGAGCATCTCTACCTTCTCCTCCCCCCCCCCCATCAATGATGTCATTGGGAAGCCTCTCTCTCTCTCATCATAGAAACATAGAAAATAGGTGCAGGAATCTTATGCCGACCATTCTACCTACCCCGGGAGTTCATCTCGGTGATCATCACAGCCGTCTATATCCCACCGCATGCGGACACCGACGTGGCACTGTCCACCCTACACGATGTGTTGTGTCAACACCAAAACAAGAACCCTGATGCGGCTGTGCTGGTGGCTGGAGACTTCAATAGGGGAAATCTCAAAAAGGTCATGCCCAACTTCTACCAACACATCACGTGTGTCACCAGGGGGGAAAGAACTTTGGACCACTGCTACACGCCGTTCAGGAAAGGCTACAAGGCCGTTTCTCTCCCTCCTTTTGGGAAATCTGACCACGCTGCCATTTTCCTGCTGCCGGAGTACAAATAACGGATAGTACGGGAAGCGACAGTGACGAGGGACGTAAAGAGGTGGGCTGACCATTCAGAGGCCATGCTGCAGGATGCACTGAGCGAAGTCGACTGGAACATGTTCCAAGCAAGTTCCAGAGACGTAAATGAGTTTGCGGAAGCGGTTACGGACTTCATTGCCACAATAGCCGATACCATCATCCCCACGGTAAGGGTCAGTATCTTCCCTAACCAAAAACCCTGGGTGGACAGGTCTATTCGCGTGGCCTTGAATGCTCGCACCGCTGCTTACAACTCCGGCCTGGCATCCGGCAACATGGACGACTACAAGGGAGAGTCCTACCGACTGCGAAGGGCAGTGAAGGACGCAAAAAAGAGTTACAGGACAAGATGGAGTCACAGATGGAGCAGCAGGACACCAGGCGCCTTTGGCAGGGGCTACGGACTATAACTAGCTACAGGTCCAGCACCCCCTCAACCGGAAGTGCCGGCTCCTCCTTAGCTGATGACCTGAACTCTTTTTATGCACGGTTTGAGACGGGTAACACCACCAGCTCGCCGTCTAAAAACAGCACCGAAGGGGCGCTGGCTAGCGAGGCTGGAGGGGGATCCACCGCCGGGGATGTGAACACATTCTCGGTGTCTGAGCATGAGGTGAGGTGGGCTCTGACGCGTGTGAACACGAGGAAAGCTGGAGGCCCAGATGGTATATCTGGGCGAGTACTAAAGTCTTGTGCTACTCAGCTTGCTCCAGTGCAAACCACAATATTCAACCTCTCCTTGGCAAAGTCCGTGGTCCCTGCATGCTTCAAAAGATCCATCATTGTACCGGTGCCAAAGAATGCCTCTCCAGCGTGTTTAAATGACTACCGACCGGTGGCCCTCACCTCGGTTGTCATGAAATGCTTTGAGAGGCTAGTCAAGAAGCACATCTGCGCCCTCCTTCCTCGCAACATGGACCCACTACAGTTCGCATACCGTCCGAACAGGTCCACGGATGATGCGGTCTCCCAGGTTCTACACACCGCTCTCTCTCATCTGGACAGCCAGGGGGGCTATGTGAGGATGCTGTTCATTGACTTTAGTTCAGCATTCAACACAATAGTCCCCAGCAGACTGGTTGAGAAGCTGCTGGAACTGGGGCTTAGCACCCCTCTGTGTGCCTGGGTCCTGGACTTTCTCACTGCCAGGCCCCAAGTGGTCAGGATGGGGGAACACACATCTAGCTCCCTCACCCTGAACATAGGATCCCCCCAGGGTTGCGTCCTTAGCCCCCTACTGTACTCCCTGTACACACATGACTGTGTGGCCAGGTTCAGCTCAAACTCCATCATCAAGTTTGCTGATGACACTGTGGTGGTGGGCCGGATCTCCAACAACGATGAGAAGGCTTACCGGGAGGAGGTGGCTGATCTGGCACTCTGGTGTCAGGACAATAGCCTCCTCTTGAATGTCACTAAAACAAAGGAGCTGATTGTGGACTTCAGAAGGGCTAAACATCCAAGGACGTACATGCCACTCGAGATAAATGGGTCTATTGTGGATAGGGTGAGCAGTTTCAAATACTTGGGAGTCCGCATCGCAGAGGATCTGACGTGGGCAACGCACATTGCCGCACTGGTGGGTAAGGCTAAGCAGCGCCTTTACCACCTTAGACAACTGAGGAAATTCAGAGTGTCGCTGAGGATCCTTCATTGCTTCTACTCTGGGGCTGTAGAGAGCAACCTGTCCAGCAATATTACAGTCTGGTTTGGGAACAGCTCTGCCCAGGACAGGATGGCCCTGCAGAGAGTAGTGCGTTCGGCAGAACGCACCATGGGAACTACACTCGTCCCCCTGCAGGACCTATACATCAGGAGGTGCAGATCCAGAGCAAGCAAGATCATGAGGGACCCCTACCACCCCAGTAACGGACTGTTCCAGATGCTATGATCAGGCAAACGCCTCCGCTGTCACGCTGTGAAAAGGGAGAGGATGAGACGGAGCTTCTTCCCACAGGCCATCAGGACTGTCAACTTTTATAACCCCAGAGACTAAATTTTTGTCGACACTTTTTGTGCTATGTTTAGTAACTTATTAACTTTATTTATATGCTGTAACTGTAATTCTTTTTGTGCACAACCCGCAGGCATTGCCACTTTCATTTCACTGCACATCGAGTATGTGTATGTGACAAATAAATTTGACTTGACTTGACTTGAGTAGGCCATTCGGCCCTTCGAGCCTGCACCGCCATTCAATATGATCATGGCTGATCATATGATCATGGCTGATGTGTCACTGGGCAGCACGGTGGCGCAGCGGGTAGAGTTGCTGCCTCACAGCGCCAGGGACCGGGTTCAATCCTGACTACAGGTGCTGTTGGTACATTCTCCCCGTGACCCGCATGGGTTTTCTCCAGGTGCCCCAGTTTCCTCTCACATCCCAAAGACATGCAGGCCTGCAGGTTAACTAGCTTCTGTAAATTGTCTCTAGAGTACACGATAGAACTATTCATGGAGTGATACAGTGTGGAAACAGGCCCTTCGGCCTAACTCGCCCACACTGGCCAACAATGTCCCAGCTACACTAGTCCCACTTGCCTGCGTACAGAGAATCGCTGGTCGGTGCAGATTCGTGGGCCAAAGGGCCTGTTTCCATGCTGTATCACTAAACTGAAGTTAACTAAATTAGAGGAATCTTCCCACCATCAATGATGTCAGAGAGGTAGAGAATATTTGTGTTGAATCTCCCAGTGACTGCACAATGTCTATGGGGAAAAGGAGACAGTCTTGGATTAACTCAGCGGCTCAGGCAGCATTTCTGGAGAACATGGGGAGTGTTCCTCTCATTAATGATGTGTGGTTTGAAAATGGAACAGGATAATTTGATCAACATTTTACTCTATATTCCTCAGACCCTCCTACATATTTCCATCATATCCTGATGCCAGCCCCCACCACAAAGTTGATCTGACAGATGGCAAGATTCCTTTGCTCCAGAGATGCTGCCTGAAATGAAGGGACTCGACCCAAAACATCACCTATTCCTTTTCTTCAGAGATGCTGCCTGACTCGTTGAGTTACTCCAGCATTTTGTGTCTATCCCAGATCCATAATATTACCGCAGTGCCAATTCACCAGCGAGAGAGTTGCTGCTCCAGTGTGTCTCATGCAAGTGGTCATGCCACACCACATACCAAGTGCCCAAGTCAATGGATATTTTTAAGGCAGAGATAGATAGATTCTTGATTAGTACGGGTGTCAGGGGTTATGGGGAGAAGGTAGGAAAATGGGGTTAAGAGTGAAAGATAGATCCATCATGATTGAATGGCGGACTAGACTTGTCGGGCCGAATGACCTAATTCATAAGGTCATGTGATAGGAGTAGAATTAGGCCATTCAGCCCAGCAAGTCTACTCCGCCATTCAATCATGGTTGATCTATCACTTCCTCCCAACCCCATTCTCCTGCCTTCTCCCCATAACCTCTGACACCTGTACTAATCAAGAATCTATCTATCTCTACCTTAAAAGTATCCACTGATTTGGCCTCCACAGTCTTCTGTGGCCAAGAATTCCACAGATTCACCACCTTCTGACTAAAGAAATTCTCCTCATCTTCCTAAAATAAGTCCTTTAATTCTGAGGCTATGACCTCTAGTCCTAGACTCTCCCACTAGTGGAAACATCCTCTCCACAACTACTCTATCCAAGCCTTTCACTATTCTGTATGTTTCAATGAGGTCCCCCGTCATTCTTCTAAACTCCAGCGAGTACAGGCCCAGTGCTGACAAACGCTCATCTTAGGTTAACCGACTCATTCCTGGGATCCTACTTGTAAACCTCCTTTGGACCCTCTAAAGCCACCACATCCTTTCTCAGGGGTCAAGGAAAGAGTGTTCACGACGCGGCCCTGTTTCCACCAATCTTTCCACCACTACGCACAAGAAGCACCAGAAGCAGGGGGTAGGGTGTTGACATGGATAGAAAATTGGTTGGCAGACAGGAAGCAAAGAGTAGGAGTAAACGGGTCCTTTTCAGAATGGCAGGCAGTGGCGAGTGGAGTTCCGCAAAGCTCGGAACTGTTTACTATATATATTAATGATTTGGAAGAGGGAATTAGAAGCAACGCTAGCAACTTTGCGGATGACACAAAGCTGGGTGGCAGTGTAAACTGTGAGGAGGATGTTAGGAGGTTGCAGGGTGACCTGGACAGGTTGAGTGAGTGGGCAGATGCGTGGCAGATGCAGTATAATATAGATAAATGTGAGGTTATCCACTTTGGCGGCAAAAACAAGGAGGCAGATTATCATCCCATTCCTTCTCTCCCGAGATGCTGCCCGACCTGCTGAGTTACTCCAGCATTTTGTGAAGAAATTATCTCAATGGAGTTAGGTTAGGTAAGGGGGAGGTGCAGCGAGACCTGGGTATCCTTGTACACCAGTCACTGAAAGTTGGCGTGCAGGTACAGCAGGCAGTGAAGAAAGCTAATGGAAAGTTGGCCTTCATAACAAGAGGATTTCAGTATAGGAGTAAAGAGGTTCTCCTGCAGTTGTATAGGGCCCTGGTAAGACCACACCTGGAGTATTGTGTAGTTTTGGTCTCCTAATTTGAGGAAGGACATCCTTGTAATTGAGGCAGTGCAGCGTAGGTTCACGAGATTGATCCCTGGGATGGCAGGACTGGCATATGAGGAAAGATTGAAAAGACTAGGCTTGTATTCACTGGAGTTTAGAAGGATGAGAGGGGATCTTATAGAAACATATAAAATTATAAAAGGACAAGCTAGATGCAGGAAAAATGTTCCTAATGTTAGGTGAGTCCGGAACCAGGGGCCACAGTCTTAGAATAAAGGGGAGGCCATTTAAAACTGAGGTGAGAAAAAACTGTTTCACCCAGAGAGTTGTGAATTTGTGGAATTCTCTGCCACAGGGATACGAAAATTTTCTTTTTGGAACCCTTTTGCAAGACAAATGGGAGAATGTCTTTTCTAATAAGATGGAACAAAAATTTGAAGGATGTTCATTTATGAATATTTTCAGACATGTAAAATCCACTGTACCTATTGTGTTGGAAGAATGTAAAAAATTCACAGCTGAAAGGAAAAAAACTGCAGATGCTGGTTTATATCGAAGGTAGACACAAAAAGCTGGAGTAATTCAACCCGGTCAGGCAACATCTCTGGAGAGAAGGAATGGGTGATGTTTTGGGTCGAGACCCTTCTTAAGACGGATGTCAGGGGAGGGGCTGGGATGTAGTCGGAGACCGGAAGACTAGTGGGAGAACTGGGAAGAGGGAGGGGATAGAGAGGGAAAGCAGGGACTATCTGAAGTTAGAAAAGTCAATGTTCATACCGTTGGGGTGCAAACTACCCAAGCAAAATATGAGGTGATGTTCCTCCAATTTGCGCTGGGCCTCACTCTGACAATGGAGGAGGCCCAGGACAGAAAGGTCAGATTGGGAATGGGAGGAGGAGTTGAAGTGCTGAGCCACTGGGAAATCAGGTTGGTTAAGATGGACTAAGTGGAGGTGTTCAGTGAATCAGTGAAATACTTTGGGTTAGTCGAAAACGGAACAATGAAATTCTTTCTCAACAGGAAGCACCGGGTTCGGCAACTTGAACGCCCAGGAGCGGAAAAGTTGCATTAATGCAACCAGCCGGTGGCATTGCAGCTGGTCACGGGGGTTGCAGTAATGCAGAGCGAAAAAAACTGCAAAAAGTTGTGAACTTCCATCATCGGCTCTGAGCTCCCCACCATAGAAGGGATTTATCAGAGTAGCTGCCTCAAAAAGGCAGCCAGCATGATCAGAGACCCACACCACCCTGGCATGACTCATTTCACCCCTGCCATTGGGAAGAAGGTACAGGAGCCTGAAAAATGTAACATCCAGGCACAGGAACAGCTTCTTCCCTACAGCCATCAGGCTATTAAACACCACAACCTCAAATAAGCTCTGAACTACAATTAACTATTACTATTATTGCATTACCATTGTTTATTTTTTGTATGTGTATATATATATATTTATACATATTTATATATATTTATATGTGTGTGTGGTAGGAGTCTGAGGAAGGGTCTCGACCCAAAATTGAAATATGTATGTGGATATGCATATATATATATAAGGTAGACACAAAATGCTGGAGTAACTCAGCGGGACAGGCAGCATCGCTGGAGAGAAGGAATGGGTGACATTTCGGGTCGAGACCCTTCTTCAGACGACCTTCGATTTAAACCAGCATCTGCAGTTCTTTCCTACGCATATATAGATGTGTGTGTACTTGTATGGGTATATAGAAACATAGAAAATAGGTACAGGAGGAGGCCATTTGTCCCTTCGAGCCCGCACCGCCTTTCATTGTGATCATCCACAATCAGTAACCCGTGCCTGCCTTCTCCCCATTTCCCTTGATTCCACTAGCCCCTAGAGCTCTATCTAACTCTCTTTTAAATTCATTCATGGATTGGCCTCCTCTGCCTTCTGTGGTGGATAATTCCACAAATTCACAACTCTCTGGGTGTAAAAGTTTTTTTTCTCACCTCAGTTTTAAATGGCCTCCCCTTTATTCTTAGACTGTGGCCCCTGGTTCTGGACTCCCCCAACATTGGGAACATTTTTCCTGCGTCTAGCTTGTCCAGTCCTTTCATAATTGTATACGTCTCTATAAGACCCCCTCTCATCCTTCTAAACTCCAGTGACATGCACACTTTTTTCTCTCTCGTTTATCATATTGTTTACAGTGTAATGTGTTTTTGCACATTGTGCTGTGCTGCAGCAACTAAGGATGTCATTGTTCTGTGTGGGACACTTGGCTGTCTCGTATCACTGTACAGCGTATCACTAATCAGATGTACAGCACTTTGGTCAACGTGGGTTGTTTTTAAATGTGCTATACAAATAAAATTGACTTGACTTGACTGTGTGCAAGGGGCAGGCGGTGCTGCAACCTCAGAGAGTTCGCACAGCGCGTTTCCCCTGGAAGGAGGAGAGACAGCGGCTCATTTCCTGTCGATGTGTGCAGCGGAGGCCCGAAGCTTTTGTAACCACGACCCAGGCAGAGCACACCGTCCCGCCGGACTCCGGCCCACGGCAGACCACCCGACCGCCCGACCGCCGGCCGCTTCTGCAAAGGCAAGGTAAAGGCTGGGAGAGGGAGGGTGTGATGTGTCTCCGCCGACCGGCCCCGCACCCTGTGCGATGCAACCGGGAAGGCTGGGCTGGGGTTAATGCAACCGGCCGGGTGCGTTGTGGCTGCATTGGAGTAAATGCAACCGGCCGGGTGCGTTGTGGCTGCATTGGAGTAAATGCAACCGGGCACTTTGCACTACATTAGGGAACGGATATTGGCAACTGGCCGGTTGCGTTGCAGCTGGACCCGGTAACTGCGTTAATGCACCCGGCCGGTGGTGTTGCAACTGGACGCGGGGGTTGCAGTAATGCAAAGCAAGCGGACCGGTGAGTTGCAGCTGGGCCCCCTGTGTAGCCTGCCCCCCCCCCCCCGGCGCAGCTGCCCCCCCCCCCCGCGCAGCTGCCCCCCCCCCCCCGTGCAGCTGGCTTGGAGGTTGGAGCAACGCAGCAGATTGTGTTGCAACCGCGGGTTAGTGCAAGCGGTTGGGGTGGTTGCAGGGCAGTGGAGGACGTGTATCTACCTATCACAGCGTGGAAACAGCCCCTTCGGCCCAACTTGTCCATACTGACCACAATGCCTCATCAGCACTAGTCCCACCTGCCCGCCGCGTTTGGCCCATATCCCACTAAACCCATCCTATCCATGTACCTGTCCAAATGTCCTTTTAAAGGGAATACTGTTTAGTAAAAGGTGAAGTCCGATTAAAGATAGTCGTGGGTCTCAAGGACCGCTCTCTAGTTGGTGATGGGATGGTTCAGTTGCCTGATAACAGCTGGGAAGAAACTGTTCCTGAATCTGGAGGTGTGTGCGATTTCACACTTCTGTACCTCTTTCCCGATGAGAAGAGGGAGAGACTGGTCCATGATAACAGAACTAGTGTGAGCGGGTGATGGATGGTTGGTGTGGGCTGAAGCGCCTGTTTCCATGCTGTATTTCCAAACTAAACCGGGAAGTTCGCTTGCACATGCTCCAACCTCATCTACGGTATCCACTGTTCTCAGTGTGGACTCCTATATATCGGCGACACCAGGCGCAGACAGAGCGATCGTTTCGCTGAACACCTACGCTCAATCTGCCTTGGCCTAGGCAATCTCCCGGTTTCCAAACATTTTAACGCCCCTTCCCATTCCCACAGACCTTTTTGTCCTTAGCAACCTCCACAGTCAAGCGTGAGGTCACACGCAAATTGGAGGAACAGCACCTCATATTTCGCTTGGGCAGTTACACCTAGGGTTGCCAACTGTCCCCTATTAGCCGTGACATCCCGTGTTTTGGGCTAAATTGATTTGTCCCGTACGAGACCGCCCTTGTCCCGTATTAGGCCCGGACAGTGTAGGCCCGGAGGTCCAGGCGCCGCCTGACGGAGGTTACATAGCAACCCGCTTCCCGGCCCAGGAAGGCGGGTTGCTGTTGGTGGAGCGGGAGCACGTGGCCACTGGCTGGGTGAGGTCAAACTTGCTAATCTTTTCTTTGACTGGATAGCATTCAAACAAAAAGCTTTTCACTGTACCTTGGTACGTGTGACAATAGTAAACTAAACTAAAAGTGCAGCATGTTCCAACAACATTCTAGAACAAACACACAAGGTGGTGGTGTTGGACAGCCATCCTAGCAGCACAGTGGCGCAGCGGGTAGAGCTGCTGTCTCACATCGCCACAGACCCGGGTTCGATCCTGGCCTCGGCTGCCGTCTGTGTGAACTTTGCACAATCTCCACGTGACCACGTGGCTTTCCTCTCGGCGCTCCGGTTTCCTCACACATCCCAAACAAAGGTTTGTAGGTTAATTGGCCCTCTGTAAATTACATCGAGTGTGAAGGGAGTGGATGAGAAAGTGGGATAGCATAGAACCAGTTTGAATGGGTGATCGATGGTCGTTGTGGACTTGGTGGGCCGAAGGGACTGTTTTCATGCTGTATATTTCAATTCAATTGTATAAAAATCATCGGCAGGAGGGTTTAGAGTCATATAGTACAGAAATAGGGCCCTTTGACTCAACTCGCGCATTCTGACCACGATTCCCATCTAAGCCAGTCCCATTTGTCTGTGTTTGCCCCATATCCCCCTCTACCTTTCCTGTCCATGTGAATGATTTTGAAAGTCCCGGTGAAGGAGGAAGGAGAGGCAACGCTTGCACCTGATTCAGGGGCGTTGATGGTACGGCCACCGCTGAAGACAGTGGCACCGCAGGCAGTGAAGAAAGTGAATGGTATGTTGGCATTCATAGCGAGGGGATTTGAGTATAGGAGCAGGGAGATTCTGCTGCAGTTGTACAGGGCATTGGTGAGACCACACCTGGAGTATTGCGTACAGTTTTGGTCTCCTAATCTGAGGAAAGACATTCTTGCCATAGAGGGAGTACAGAGAAGGTTCACCAGATTGATCCCTGGGATGGCAGGACTTTCATATGAAGAAAGACTGGATAGACTCGGCTTGTACTCACTGGAATTTAGAAGATTGAGGGGGGATCTTATAGAAACTTACAAAATTCTTAAGGGGTTGGACAGGCTAGATGCAGGAAGATTGTTCCCGATGTTGGGGAAGTCCAGAACAAGGGGTCACAGTTTAAGGATAAGGGGGAAGTCTTTTAGGACCGAGATGAGAATTTTTTTTTTCACACAGAGAGTGGTGAATCTGTGGAATTCTCTGCCACAGAAGGTGGTTGAGGCCAGTTCATTGGCTATATTTAAGAGGGAGTTAGATGTGGCCCTTGTGGCTAAATGGATCAGGGGGTATGGAGAGAAGGCAGGTACAGGATACTGAGTTGGATGATCAGCCATGATCATATTGAATGGCGGTGCAGGCTCGAAGGGCCGAATGGCCTACTCCTGCACCTATTTTGTATGTTTCTAAGACAGCATTGTGGGAGGGCAGGGATGTTGGGAGGATGGGTCCATGGAGGAACGTGTTAGAGGAGGAGAATGATACAGATGAGGTGCTGATTCAGGGGAGGTTAATCTGGAAGGGAAGCAGGAGGATGTACAGGAGCAGCCTGGTCCCAAGGTGTCAAAGGCAGAATGGAGAGTTGTAGCTGGGGCTGTGAGGGGCTAGACGTGGAGGCTGCGGCTGGCAAATAGTCTGGACCATCCCTTCCTCTGGCTTCACATTTCTCTCTTCTCCTTATCACAGCCTTTTGTCTTCTTTTCATGACAAGCCTTTGTCCACCCATCTGCCAATCAATCCCTCCCCTGTCCCGCCCCCGTAGCCACCTATCACTTGTCAGTCAAAGACGCAACATGCTGGAGTAACTCAGCAGGTCAGGCAGCATCTGTGGAGACATGGATAGGTGACGTTTCACAGAGTGCTGGAGTAACTCAGCGGGTCAGGCAGCATCTGTGGAGAACAAGGATAGATGACGTTTTGGGTCAGGACTCAGAATAAAAGGATATACCTTAAGAAAGGAGATGAGAAGGAATTTCGTTAGCCAGAGGGTGGTGAATATGTGGAATTCGTTGGCACAGATGGCTGTGGAGGCCAAGTCAGTGGATATTTTTAAGGCGGAGATTGATAGATTCTTGAACAGTAGGGGTGTCGAGGGTTATGGGGAGAAGGCAGGAGAATGGGGTTGAGAGGGGAAGATAGTTCAGCCATGATTGAATGACAGACTTGATGGGCCGAATGGCTTAATTCTGCTCCTTGACCTTGTTGTCAGACAAATCATTCGATGACACGGACTTATGGAAAGTGAGACTTTATGACGTGATATCTCAGAGGAACTGCCCCGGGGGACAGTTCCTCCACAGAGTACAGACGGCATGGGTTTATATTCTGCTGAACAAACAAGAGTATGCGCAGACTAGCACACATCTTAGTTCCTTCAACATCTTAGTCAGGGCATTGCGATTTTATCGAAACTGCCTAAATTACATTACTCAGACTTGTACATAGGAGCTGTTGGTTTTGATAATAACAGATAATAACACCACGCACAAAGAAACAAATATCTGCACACGATGCTCCAATCATTCGGCCAAGGCTTTCCAAAGAACAATGTGGCATCTTTAGTTTCGCAATACGTGTCAACGAGCAGAACAGTTATAGTCACAATACAGTGCCCTCCATAATGTTTGGGACAAAGACCCATCATTTATTTATTTGCCTCTGTACTCCACAATTTGAGATTTGTAATAGAAAAAATCACACGTGGTTAAAGTGCACATTGTCAGATTTTAATAAAGGGTATTTTTTATATATTTTGGTTTCACCATGTAGAAATTACAGCAGTGTTTATACATAGTCCCCCCCATTTCAGGGCACCATAATGTTTGGGACACAGCAATGTCATGTAAATGAAAGTAGTCGTGTTTAGTGTTTTGTTGCATATCCTTTGCATGCAATGACTGCTTGAAGTCTGCGATTCATGGACATCACCAGTTGCTGGGTGTCTTCTCTGGTGATGCTCTGCGACCATTGCAGCCATCTTTAGTTTATGCTTGGTTTGGAGGCTAGTCCCCTTCAGTTTTCTCTTCAACATATAAAAGGCATGCTCAATTGGGTTCAGATCAGGTGATTAACTTGGCCACTCAAGAATTGACAATTTTTTAGCTTTGAAAAACTCCTTTGTTGCTTTAGCAGTATGTTTGGGACCATTGTCTTGCTGTAGAATTAACCGCCGGCCAATGAGTTTTGAGGCATTTGTTTGACCTTGAGCAGAAAGGATGTGTCTATACACTTCAGAATTCATTATGCTACTACCATCAGCAGTTGTATCATCAATCAATGAAGATAAGTGAGCCAGTACCTTCAGCAGCCATACATGCCCAGGCCATGACACCCCCACCACCGTGTTTCACAGATGAGGTGGTATGGTTTGGATCTTCGGCAGTTCCTTCTCTCCTTCATACTTTGCTCTTGCCATCACTCTGATACAAGTTAATCTTCGTCTCATCTGTCCACAAGACCCTTTTCCAGAACTGTGGTTGCTCTTTCAAGTACTTCTTGGCAAGCTGTAACCTGGCCATCCTATTTTTGCGGCTAACCAGTGGTTTGCATCTTGCAGTGTAGCCTCTGTATTTCTAATCATGAAGTCTTCTGCGGACAGTGGTCATTGACAAATCCACACCTGACTCCTGAAGAGTGTTTCTGATCTGTCGGGCAGGTGTTTTGGGGTTTTAAAAAATTACAAAGAGAATTCTACTGTCATCAGCTGTGGAGGTCTTTCAGTCCCTTTGCGATTAGTAAGGTCACCAGTGCTCTCTTTCTTCTTAATGATGTTCCAAACAGTTGATTTTGATAAGCCTAAGGTTTGGCTGATGTCTCTAACAGTGTTATTCTAGTTTCTCAGTCTCATAACGGCTTCTTTGACTTTCATTGGCACAACTTTGGTCCTCATGTTGATAAACAGCAATAAAGGTTTCCAAAGGTGATGGAAAGACTGGAGGAAAAGCGGTGCTGAGAGCTCTTATACCTGCATTAAGGAGGCATTTGAACGCACCTGAGCAATTACAAACACCTGTGAAGCCATGTATCCCAAACATTATGGTGCCCTGAAATGGGGGGGATATGTATAAACACTGCTGTAATTTCTACATGGTGAAACCAAAATGTATAAAAATGGCCTTTAATAAAATCTGACAATGTGTATTTTAACCACATGTGATTTTTTTCTATTACGAATCTCAAATTATGGAATACAGAGGCAAATAAATAAATGATGGGTGTTTGTCCACAACATTACGGGGGGCAATGTATGTAGGTGTTTTATCGCACTTTGTGTCTGTCTGCAGTGCACTGACCCGTGTATCTCCCTCTGCAGAGCCTGTGGCCCAGTCTGGCCCAGCCCGGCCTGGTGCAAGATGTCTCGGCCCAGCCACAGTGAGTATGTGCTGCAGCAGCTGAACAGCCAACGTGAGTGGGGCTTCCTGTGTGACTGCTGCGTGGTGATCGGCGACATCTACTTCCGGGCCCACCGGGCGGTGCTGACGGCCTGCAGCTCCTATTTCCGCATGCTCTTCATCGGGCAGCAGCAGCAGCAGCAGCACGCACAGGCTGCCCCGGCCCAGCTCAGCCTGAACCAGGCCGAGGTGAGCGCCGAGTCCTTCGACCTGATCCTGCAGCTGATGTACCTGGGCCGCGTGGTGGGCCAGCCCTCCGACTTCCAGCAGCTCCGCGCCGCCATGTCCTTCCTGCAGCTCTACTACGTGCCGCGCAGCCTGGAGGAGCTGCGGGAGGCCGGGGCCCCCTCCTCCTCCTCCCCCTCCCCTCCTCCCCGGCCCTCGGGCCCGGCCCAGGGGCCCATGCTGTTTGGGGTGAGGATGCGAGGCCCGGTGACGGGAGGAGGGGTAGTGGCGACGGCGGCAGCTGCTGTGCTAGCAGAGGGAGAAGCCGAGCCGAGGCCTAGCAGTGAGGTGGGCCCGGAGCTGGATGTGAACCAGGACCCGGGCAGACTGCCCCGCAAGCAAGGCCGCAGCAGCAGCGGCAGCGGCAGCGCCAGCGCCAGCGGAGGGATGAAGGGCCGAATGCACCGGCGCTTTGGCCGGCGTTACACCTGCGACCGCTGCGGCTTCGTCTTCAGCTGCGAGCGTTTGCTGGACGAGCACTCGCTGACCTGCGGCAGCTGCAGGGCCCTGCCGGGGGAGGCCGCGCCCGTCACCACGGAGACGGAGGGCCAGGTGCAGGTGGCAGAGAGCCCGGCCAGGCCCGTGGTCAAGACAGAGCCTGAGGACACGGCTGCCACGGGGCTGGGCGACCTGATGGTGGTGGAGGTGCACGAGGAAGAGGGGGCAGCCATTGCCGGGGGTGACGAGGATGAAGCCTGTGGCCTAGGCAGCCGGGAGCCGGGCTGGACGGAGGATGAGGAGGAGGAGGAGGGAGGAGAGGGGGTTGAAGGCATGAAGGAGGAGGTGGAGACGGAGGCCGGTGACGGAACACTAGGCCCAGCCTGCGAGCTGTGTGGTGCGGCCTTGTCCGAGAGTCAACGGGCCGACCACTACGTGTCCCACCACCTAGAGAGCGTGTGTGCCTGCGGGAAGTGTGGCCGCATCCTGGTGAAGGGGGGCCGGCTGCGGGAGCATGCCGAGCGTTGCCTGGGCGACGGGCAGGCCTCAGGCCTCTTCTCCTGCCACATATGCGGGGTCAGCTTCCACAGACGGCGCCAACTAGAGGAGCACGTGTGCCGGCACAAGGCAGGCACGGCCTACCGCTGCCCGGGGTGCCCACTGTCCTTCGAGGAGGAAGGGCCCTGGGCCGAACACGTGTCCGTCTGCCTCCTGCCCCAGGCTGGGCCTCCGGGCCCGCCTCTCCGCAATGCCCATCGCAAGCACGTCTGCCAGCTGTGCGGCAAGGCCTTCTTTCAGCGCTGCCACCTGCGGGAGCACCACGCTACGCACACCCGCGAGAAGGAGTTTGCATGTCACATCTGCGGCAAGAACTTCCTTCGGGAGCGCCTGCTGCGGCTGCACCTCGACATGCACCGCGGCGTGGCCCGCTACGTCTGCCTCAGCTGTGGCCAGGGCACCTATCGCAAGCAGGACCACCTGCGCCACCTGGTCACGCACCTATCCGCCGGCCAGGTGGCCTGCGAGGTCTGCTTCCAGGTGCTAGGGGGCAGCCAGCAGCTGCAGAGGCACATGGACATGCACCTGCACACCTGCGGCCTCTGTGGCGACAAGTTCAAGCTCAAGAAGGACCTCAGCAACCACCATCTGACCAACCACACCAAGAAGAGTCAATAGGACATCGGCAACAATTATCTGACCAGCTATAGCAAAATGGGAGAGAACTTCAGCCACACCCAGAAGGTTTAATAGGACCTCGGCCACACCCAGAAGATTTGATGGGATCTCAGCTACCATCATCTGTCCAGCCACATCAAAAAGTGTGGCAGGACCTCGTACTGTCAGACCAACCGCTAGCCGAGAAGACACACCAATGCCTCGACTTCCTTGGCCAACTGAGAAATTCATCATGTCTCCAACCACTCTTCAAACTTCTAAAGATGCACGAAAGAAAGCATACTGATGGACACAAGGTGCTAGAGTAAATCAGCTGGTCATGCAGCATCTCTGGAGAACATGGATGGATGATCTTTCTGGTCAGGACCCTTCTTCAGACTGACTATGGTGGTGGCGCGACATTTGTCTGTGGAACTGGTGCGCTACAATGCAGAGAACTATATTCTGCACCCCTTTGCTCCACCTATTGTACCAGAGTTTGACTTGGTTTTGTGTATGGTTTATCTGGCCTGTTTGGAGAGCATGCAGAACACAAAGCTTTTAATTGTACCTCGATCCATGTGACAGTAATGAACCCAAACCTGACCAGATAGCAAGACATTGCGATGAGGATCTTCGACTATGTCCCCCAAATGCCCCTCCACCATGTCCGAGCTCTTTTTGGTTGCGAGGAATAATAGGAATCTGAGGTGCAACGTTTTCACTCAGAGGGCGATGGGTGTATGGAACGAGGTGGACAGAAGGAACTGCAGGTGCTGGTTAATACACAAAAGGACACAAAGTGCTGGAGTAACAGGTCAGGCAGCATCTCTGGAGAACATGGATAAGTGACGACTCGACCCGAAACATCACCTCTTCACGGTCTCCACAGATGCTGCCTGACATGCTGGAAAAGGATCCTAGCAGGAATGACGGTGGAACAGCAATGGCAGGAATTTCTGGGCATAATCCAGAAGATGCCGGATCATTTCATTCCAAAGAGGAAGAAAGATTCTAAGGGGAGTAAGAGGCAACCGTGGCTGACAAGGGAAGTTAGGGATGGAATAAAACTAAAAGAAAAGATGTATAACATCGCAAAGAGTAGCGGGAAGCCACCAGATTGGGAAACTTTCAAAGGACAGCAGAAAGTAACAAAAAGGGCAATAGGGGTGAAAAGATGAAATACGAGGGTAAGCTGGCCAAGAATATAAAGGAGGATAGTAAAAGCTTCTTTAGGTATGTTCAGAGAAAAAGATTAATAAAGACAAATGTGGGTCCCTTGAAGGCAGAAACAGGTGAAATTATTATGGGGAACAAGGAAATGGCAGAAGAGTTGAACAGGCACTTTGTGTCTTCCTTAGTGAAGTCGGACCCAATCTCCCAAATGTACTAGAGGACAGAGGATCTAGAGAGACAGAGGAACTGGAAGAAATTTGCATTAGGCAAGAAATAGTATTGGGCAGACTGATGGGACTGAAGGCTGATAAATCCTCAGGGCCTGCATCCCAGGGTACTCAAGGTGGTGGCTCTAGAAATCGACGCATTGGAACATTTTCCAATGGTCTATAGATTCAGGATCAGTTCCTGTGGATTGGAGGGGTAGCTAATGTTATCCCACTTATCAAGAAAGGAGTGAGAGAGAAAACGGGGAATTATAGACCAGTTCGCCTAACATCGGTGGTGGGGAAGATGCTGGAGTCAATTATTAAAGAGATAATAACGGCGCATTTGGAGAGCGGTAAAAGGATTGGTCCAAGTCAGCATGGATTTAAGAAGGGGAAATTACGCTTGACTAATTTTCTGGAATTTTTTGAGGATGTGATGAGTAAAATGGATGAAGGAGAGCCAGTGGATGTAGTGTATCTGGACTTGAGATCCTTTGATAAGGTCCCACACAGGAGATTAGTGGGCAAAATTAGAGCACATGGTATTGGGGGTAGGGTATTGACATGGACAGAGAATGGGTTGGCAGACAGGAAACAGAGTAGGAAAAAAAAAAAGGGCCCTGTCAGAATGGCAGGCAGTGGCGCGTGGAGTGCCGCAAGGCTTGGTGTTGGGGCCGCAAGTGTTTACCATATATATTAATAATTTAGATGATGGAATTAAAAGTAACACTAGCAAATTTGCAGATGACACAAAGCTGGGTGGCAGTGTGAACTGCGAAGAGGATGCTAGGAGGTTGCAGGGTGACTTGTACAGGTTGAGTGAGTGGGCAGATGCATGGCAGATGCAGTATAATGTAGATAAATGTGAGGTTATCCAATTGGCGGCAAAAATAAGGAGGCAGATTATTATCTCAATGGTGTCAGATTAGGAAAAAGGGAAGTGCAACGAGATCTGGGTGTCCTTGAACACCGGTCACTGAAAGTGAACATGCAAGTACAGCAGGCAGTCAAGAAAGCTAATGGCATGTTGGCCTTCATAACGAGAGGATTTGAGTATAGGAGTAAAGAGGTCCTTCTGCAGTTGTACAGGGACTTGGTGAGACCACATCTGGAGTATTGTGTGCAGTTTTGGTCTCCTAATTTGAGGAAGGACATCCTTGCAATTGAGGAAGTGCAGCGTAGGTTCACGAGGTTAATCCCCAGGATGGAGGGACTGTCATATGATTGGAAAGACTGGGCTTGTATTCACTAGAACTTAGAAGGATGAGAGGGGGTCTTATAGAAACATATAAAATTATAAAAGGACTGGACAAGTTCGATGCAGGAAAAAATGTTCCCAATGTTGGGGGCGTCCAGAACCAGGGGCCACAGTCTAAGAATAAAGGGGAGACCATTTAAAACTGAGATGAGAAATAACTTTTTCACCCAGAGAGTTGTGAATTTGTGGAATTCTCTGCCACAGAAGGCAGTGGAGGCCAATTCACAGGATGAATTTAAATGAGTTTTAGATAGAGCTCTAGGGGTTAATGGAATCAAGGGAAAGGGGGAGAAGGCAGATACGGGTTACTGATTTTGGATGATCAGCCATGATCACAATGAATGGCAGTGCTGGCTCGAAGGGCCAAATGGCCTCCTGCTGCACTTATTTTCTATGTTATTTCAACACTTTGTGTCCTTTTGTGTTGATGCAAGTATAATTGACATCGTTTAAAAGACACTTGGATAGATATACGGATGGGAAAGGTGTGGAGGGATTTGGGCCAAACGCGGACAGGGCGATGCTGTGGTAGAGTTGCTGCCTTACAGCGCCAGAAACCCGGGTTCGATCCTGACTAAGGGTGTTGTCTGTACAGAGTTTATACGTTCTCCCTGTGACCACGTGGGTTTCCCTGGGTGGTCTGGTTTCCTCGCACTATCCAAAGACGTGCAGGTTTGGAGATTAATTGACCTCTGTAAATTGTCTAGTGTGTAAGATAGTGCTAATGTATGGGCTGATCGCTGGTTGGTGCAGACTCGGTGGGCCGAAGGGCCTTCTTCCATGCTATGTATCTAAGGTCTAAAGTAAAGGTGGGACTAGTATAGATGGGGCTTCTTGGTCAGCATGGATGAGCCTGTTTCCGTGCTGTACGACTCCATTCCTCGAGCAGATTATTTGAAGACGCCAGGAACTGCAAACGACGGAGTCATGAGCAAAACACAAAGTGCTGGAGGAACTCAGCGGGTTAGGCAGCATTTTAGTTTAGTTCAGAGACGTAGCATAGAAACAGGCCCTTCGGCCCACCATGCCAATGCCGACCATCGATCACCCTTTCACACTAGTTCTACGTTATCCCACTTTCTCATCCATTCCCTGCACACTTGGAGCAATTTACAGAGGGCTAATTAACCTACTCGTGTGCATGTCTTTGTGATGTGGGAGAAAACCGGAACACTCGGAGGAAACCCATAGGGAGAAGGTGCAAACTCCGTACAGACAGCACCTAAGGTCAGGATCAAACCCGGGTCTCTGGCAGTGTCAGGCAGCAACTCTACCAGCTACACCATTGTGATGGTGATGCATACAGAGGGGAAATGGACAGGCGACATTTTGGGTCACAATCTTCTTAGGACTGACGGGGGGGGGGGGGGGGGTTCGGGGAGTGCTGGTGAAAGAAAGGAAGGAATCTATATCCCAGCCTCAGCCACATCCCACCCTCTGGATTTACATTTTACTCCTCTTCTCCCATCCTGCTCCTTTCCCCTCCCCTGTCCAATTATCTCCTGTCTCCAAGTCCCCCATTTCCCTTTTCATATCATATCATCATATCATATATATACAGCCGGAAACAGGCCTTTTCGGCCCTCCAAGTCCGTGCCGCCCAGCGATCCCCGTACATTAACACTATCCTACACCCACTAGGGACAATTTTTACATTTACCCAGCCAATTAACCTACATACCTGTACGTCTTTGGAGTGTGGGAGGAAACCGAAGATCTCGGAGAAAACCCACGCAGGTCACGGGGAGAACGTACAAACTCCTTACAGTGCAGCACCCGTAGTCAGGATCGAACCTGAGTCTCCGGCGCTGCATTCGCTGTAAAGCAGCAACTCTACCGCTGCGCTACCGTGCCGCCCTCTTTGTCCTCCCTCTTTCCCCCTCTCCACTTGTTTGACTCGGTTAACAATTCCCCCCCCCTCTTTTTTTCTCCCTTCTCTGTGCCCCACCTGGATGCGCACCCATTTCTCCCCTCTTTCCCCCCAACGCCCCCGTCCCAAAGTTCCCTTCTCCCAATATTCCTTCCCCCGGCTTCACACTTCATGCCTCTTCTCTCCTTAATTCTGATCTCACATATTTTGTCTTTTCATCTCTGGCCCCTTGACCAACCCTCTGCCTATCACAACCACCACCTCCTCACCAGTATCCACCTATCACTTGCCAGAGATGTAAGGAATTGTAGACAAAAGGCCACAGAGTGCTGGAGTAACTCCAGAGCTTCCTGTGGTAGCTAATTCCAAAGATTAGTGACTTTCCAGATAATCGTTGAGTCTGTGGCAGGTACTGTTTGCCAGTGGCAGGTAGAGAGGGGGAGATTTCCTCGGCCTTGTTACCTGCTATGTCTGTAGAAAGGAACTGCAGCTGCTGGTTTATACCAAAGATAGACACAAAGTGCTGGAGTAACTCAGCGGGTCAGGCAGCATCTGTGGAGAACATGGATAGGTGACATTTCACAGAGTGCTGGAGTAACTCAGCGGGACAGGCAGCATCTCTGGAGAACATGGATAGGTGACGTTTCAAAGAGTGCTGGAGTAACTCAGCAGGTCAGGCAGCATCTGTGGAGAACATGGATAGGTGACGTCTTCTGTGTGCAGAAGGGTGCTGAAACGTCACTAATCCATGTTCTCCAGAGATGCTGCCTGACCCGCTGAGTTACTCCAGCACTATCTATTTTCAGGCAGATACTGTTGGCTTTGTTTTCAAACACAATGCTCAGCTGCTTTGCATGAATGACTAGAGGATTTTTGGTTGCAAAGATTTTTTTGGCGCTATCCTGCTTCCCTTACTGTATCTCGATACATATGACAATATTAAACCAATGCCAATATCACACCTGGAAGCTCAAGTATCGGTCAAAACCCATCTCATTTTTATTGTAATGGTAAGTGCCTCGTGCATCTCTTTACTACCGATTCGACTTGCAAATTAACTTTTGGGGAATCCTGCACCGGCACTCCCAAGTCCCTTTGTACCTCCGATTTCTGGATTCTCTCCCCATTTAGACAATAGTCTACGCCTTTATTGCTACTATCAAAGTGCATGACTCCACACTTCCAACAGGTTAACATGTGTGTAGGTTAACATTTGATGAGCGTTTGACGGCACTGGGCCTGTACTCACTGGAGTTCAGAAGAAGGACCTCATTGAAACGTACCGTATAGTGAAAGGCTTGGATAGAGTGGATGTGGAGAGGATGTTTCCACTAGTGAGAGAGTCCAGGACTAAAGGTCATAGCCTCAAATTTAAAGGATATTCTATTAGGACGGTGATGAGGAGAAATTTCTTTAGTCAGAGGGTGGTGAATCTGTGGAATTCTTCGAGCCAGCACTGCCATTCAATATGATCATGGCTGATCATCGGAAATCAGTACCCCGTTCCTGCTTTTTCCCCATATCCCTTGATTCCTTTTGCCATTTATAGCGAAATCTAACTCTCTCTTGGCCTCCACTGCCTTCTGTGGCAGAGAATTCCACAGATTCACAACTCTCTGGGTGAAAAAGTTTTTCCTCATCTCAGTCCTAAATGGCTTACCTGGTTCTGGACTCCCCCAACATCGGGAACATTTTTCCTGCATCTAGCCTGTCCAATCCTTTAAGAATTTTATATGTTTCTATATGATCCTCTCTCATCCTTCTAAACTCCAGTGAATACAAACCCAGCCGGCCCATTCTTTCATAATATATCAGTCCAGCCATCCCGGGAATTAACCTGGTGAACCTACGCTGCACTCCATCAACAGCAATAATGTCCTTCCTCAAAATAGGAGACCAAAATTGTACACAATAGTCCAGGTGCGGTCTCACCAGGGCCCTGTACAAC
Source organism: Rhinoraja longicauda (assembly GCF_053455715.1). Classification (NCBI taxonomy): domain Eukaryota; kingdom Metazoa; phylum Chordata; class Chondrichthyes; order Rajiformes; family Arhynchobatidae; genus Rhinoraja; species Rhinoraja longicauda. The sequence continues at coordinate 60,750,022 of NC_135962.1, read as the reverse complement.
TGCAGTAGGACCTCCTTGCTCCTAAACTCAAATCCTCTCGCAATGATGGCCAACATGCCATTAGCTTTCTTCACTGCCTGCTGTACCTGCATGAAAAGGACCTGTTAATTCCTACTCTTTGTTTCCTGTCTGCCAAATAGTTCGCTATCCATGCCAATACCCTACCCCCAATACCATGTGCTCTAATTTTGCACACTAATCTCTTGTGTGGGACCTTGGCAAAGGCTTTTTGAAAGTCCAGATACATCACATCCACCGGCTCTCCCTTATCCATTCTACTTGTTACATCCTTAAAAAAATTCCAGAAGGTTAGTCGAGCATGATATCCTCTTCATAAATCTATGCTGACTTTGACCAATCCTGTCACTGCTTTGCTACACATATCCCTAATTTCCTGCTTGATACTACCCCCAACCTCCCTACTGCTGTTTGGTGGTCTGTATACAACTCCAACTAGCGTTTTCTGCCCTTGGCTATTTCGCAGTTCTACCCATACCGATTCTACAGCATCCAAGCTATTGCATTAATCTCCTTGCTATTGCATTAATCTCCTCTTTAACCAGCAATGCCACCCCACCTCCTCTTCCTTTCTGTCTATCCTTCCTGAATATCGAATACCGCTGCATGTTTAGCTCCCAGCCTTGGTCACCCTGGAGCCATGTCTCCGTAAATCCAACTAAATCATATCCCTTAACTACTAACTGCACATACAATTCATCCACCTTATTTCGAATGCTCCTCGGATTAGGGCACAAAGCTTTCAGGTTAGTTTTTCTTGTTTTCCTTCTACCTTTTGCTTCTGTCCTCCTTTTATGGCCCTCTGTCTCCTTGCATTGGTTCCCAACCCCCTGCCCTGTTAGTTTAAACGTGACCTTTCCGACACTCTCTTTCCCGTTAGCCGCACAGATACGCTTCCACATTGTTGACTCCCCCCCTCCCACCACTTTTTTGTTTAAACCCATCTGTGTAGCACTAGCAGACCTGCCTGCCAGAATGTTGGTCCTCTTCCAATTAAGGTGCAACCTGTCCCTTTTGTACAAGTCATCTTTGCCCCAGAAGAGATCCCAGTGAGCTAGAAATCTAAATCCCTGCCCCCTGCACCAACCCCTGGGCCACACATTCAGATCCCCTATCTCCCTGTTCCTACCCTCATTAGCACGAGGTACTGGAAGCAACCCAGAGATAACCACCCTGGAAGTCCTGCTATTCAGCCTCCTACCTCATTCTCCATACTCGCGTTGCAGAACCTCCTTCCTCTTCTTACCCATGTCATTTGTGCTTACATGCTCAACTACTTCCGGTTGTTCACCTTCCCTCTCGAGGATGTTCTGAGGTCGGTCTGAGACATCTTGGACCCTGGCACCAGGGAGGCAACACACCATCCTCGAGTCTCGCCTGTCGCCACAGAATCTCCTGTCCGCACCTCGGACAATGGAATCACCCACCAGTCTGACTCTGCCTGACGTCGGGCTCGCCGTTTCAACGCTAGTCACAGACCTGTCTGCCGCTTGGACTGGAACGACATCTCCGACATGTCTGCCCCGACATCTCCCAAGAGGGTGTGTGTATCTGTTCGCAAGAGGTACTTCCACCGAGGCGGGACTGTCGTATGTTGAAAGACTGGAGAGACTTATGATTATTAAGGTTCCCAATGTTGGGGGGTCCAGAACCAGGGGCCACAGTTTAAGAATATGGGGTAGGCCATTTAGAATGGAGATGAGTATAGGAGTAAAGAGGTTCTTCTGGGCCCTGTTAAGACCACATCTGGAGTATTGTGTACAGTTTTGGTCTCCTAATTGGAGGAAGGACATCCTTGTAATTGAGGCAGTGCAGCGTAAGTTCACGAGATTGATCCCTGAGATGGCGGGACTGAGATATGAGGAAAGATTGAATAGACTAAGCTTGTATTCACTGGAGATTAGAAGGATGAGAGGGGACCTTATAGAAACATACAAAATTATAAAAGGACTCGACAAACTAGATGCAGGAAAATGTTCCCAATGTTGAGCGAGTCCAGAACCAGTCTTAGAATAAAGGGGAGGCCATTTAAAACTGAGGTGAGAAGAAACTTTTTCACCCAGAGAGTTGTGAATTTGTGGAATTCTCTGCCACAGAGGGCAGTGGAAGCCAAATTACAGGATGGATTTAAGAGAGCTGGATAGAGCTCTAGGGGCTAGTGGAATCAAGGGATATGGGGAGAAGGCAGGCACGGGTTATTGATTGTGGATGATCAGCCATGATCACAATGAATGGCGATGCTGGCTCAAAGGGCCGAATGGCCTCCTCCTCCACCTTTTTCTATGTTTCTATGAGAAAAAACTTTTTCAGTCAGTTGTAAATCTGTGGAATTCTTTGCCTCAGAAGGCAGTGGAGGCCAATTCTCTGGATGCTTTCAAGAGAGAGCTAGATAGAGCTCTTAAAGATAGCGGCGTCAAGGGGTATGGGGAGAAGGCAGGAACGGGGTGCTGATTGCGGATGATCAGCCATGATCACAGTGAATGGCGGTGCTGGTTTGAAGGGCCGAATGACCAACTCCTGCACATATTGTCTATTGTCTCCTGCACTCGCATCATCCTTTTTCTTTCCGTCTCTACCCGTCACACCTCCTGTACTCTTGGAGTGACGACCTGAGTGTAGGTCCTGTCCAAGAAGCTTTCGTCATCCCGGATGGACCGCAGGTCATCCAGCTGCTGCTCCAGATCCCTAACTCGGTCCTTGAGGAGCTGCATCTGGACACAGTTCTCAGAGGTGTAGTGGTCAGTGACATCAGCAGTGCCGCTGATTTCCCACATCCTGCAACAAATGCCTTCATACACATTTATACCACTCAACTAATTAGGATGTCTCAGCCGTTCCACTCGTTCACTCACTCGCTCAATCACTCACACACACTCGCTCACTCACACTCACTTGTTCACACACACTTGCTCCCTCACACACTCGCTCACACACCCGCTCACTCACACTCACTCGTTCACACACACCCACTTGTTCACTCACACACCCACTCGCTCACACACTCACTCACACATTCGTTCACACACTCGCTCACCCGCTTGCTCACACACACTCACTCACATTTGCTCACTCACACTCGCTCACACTCGCTCACTCACACACTCACTCGCTCACACACACTCACTCACACTCGCTCACTCACACACCCACTCGTTCACTCACACACCCACTCGCTCACTCATACATTCGCTCACTCACACTCGCTCACACATACAATACAATACAATACAATACAATATATCTTTATTGTCATTGTACCCAGGGGTACAACGAGATTGGGAATGCGCCTCCCATACGATGCACTAATTTAGGTAATTTAGACAGCAGCAACCCAACGAAACGAACAGTTGTAACAGTTTTGGACAGGGTAAAGTGCAAGTTGATCGATGCGTTGTGGCCATCCGGCTCAGCAGGACCGGTTCATAGCAGCTATGGCCCTGGGGATGAAGCTGTTCCTGAGTCTGGAGGTGCGGGCATAGAAGGCCTTGTATCGTCTGCCCGATGGAAGGAGTTCGAACAGACTGTTGCAGGGGTGTGAAGAGTCTTTGTGGATGCTGGTGGCTTTTCTGAGGCATCGTGTGTTGTAGATGCCCTCCAAGTCTGGTAGCTGTGTTCCGATGGCCCTCTGAGCTCTATGGACTACCCGCTGTAGAGCTTTCCTTTCTGCCTCCGTGCAGCTGAGGTACACTCGCTCACCCGCTCACTCACACACCCACTCGCTCACTCACACTCACTCATTCACTCTCGCTCGCACGCTCTCACATACACACTCGCTCACACACACACTCGCTCACTCACACACTCGCTCACACATTCGCTCACACACACTCGCTCACACACACTCGCTCACCCACTCACTCACACACCCACTCACTCACTTACTCACACTCACTCGTTCACTCGCTCGCACGCTCACTCACACACACACTCGCTCACACACACTCACTCAAACTTTCACTCACTCGCTCACACACTCGCTCGCTACTCACACACTCACACTCGTTCACTCACACACTCGCTCGCACACCCGCTCACTCACACTCACTCGCTCACACCCACTCATAATCGCTCACTCACACTCACTCATACTGACTCACACACCCACTCGCTCACACTCACACACCCACTCGCTCACTCACACACTCACTCACTCACTCACTCGTCTGGCTGCCGCTCTGCGATCTTCCAGGTAAATTGAATCTGTGGAATTCACTGCAGTCGAGCAAACCGAACGTGCTGAAGTGGGGATGTACTGAAGGTGCGGCAGACTGCAAGTGCGGACGGGGCCTCCAGACTATGGAACATCTTCTGAGCTGTGACATGCTGCACGACACATGCACTGTAAAGGATCTTGCAGAGGGCAACGACATGGCACGACATTTGCTCGCAAACAGTTGTGTGATGACACGGAAAAAAATTTACCACAGAAGGCTGAGGAGGCCGACGTTTGGGTATTTTTAGGGGCGAGGTTAACAAGATTCCCGATCAGTACGGGTGTCAGTGGTTATGGGGAGAAGGCAGGAGAATGGGGTTATGAGGGAGAGATAGATCAGCCATGATTGAAGGGCGGAGTGGACTTGATGGATTGAATGGCCTACTTCTGCTCCTAGAACCGATAAATGGTTCCCCTTCGACCAACAACGACTTCCCGCCCTCAGTTCCCAGTTCAAATTTGCCACGGACCGTTACTGGGGGCCGTTGTTAGGCGCCGTTGCTGGGCAGCGTCGCCACGGGCCGTTGTTAGGGGCCGTTGCTGGGCAGCGCCACCACGGGCCGTTGCTGGGGGCCGATGCCGGGCGCCGTTGCTGGGCAGCGTCGCCACGGGCGGTTGCTGGGGGCGGTTGCCAGGCGACGTTGTTGGACAGCGACGTCACGGGCCGTCGCGCGTCACCACCCCGCCGGCTACGTGACCCCCGCCGCGCCCCATTGGTCCGTGACCCGCGGCGCGGGCTGATTGGTGAGCTGGACTCTGGTCCCACGTGGCCCCGCGCGGCTGTGATTGGTCGGTGTCCGCGGGGAGGCGGGGCTGCGAGACAAAGGGCGCGGCGCTGATTGGCCGGGGGACGGGCCCGCTGGACAAAGGCCGCGGCGTCTGTGATTGGCGGCTTTGCGCGGGAGGGAGCGGGCGGCCGCGGCGTCTTCAGCCCCGCAACCGGCGCCATGTCCGCCCACTCGCCGGCCGTCGGCATCGACTTGGGCACCACCTACTCATGCGTCGGCGTCTTCCAGCATGGCAAGGTGGAGATCATCGCCAACGACCAGGGCAACCGCACCACGCCCAGCTACGTGGCTTTCACCGACACCGAGCGGCTAATCGGCGACCCCGCCAAGAACCAGGTGGCCGTTAACCCCACCAACACCGTCTACGACGCCAAGCGGCTCATCGGCCGCAGGTTCGACGACCCGACGGTGCAGAGCGACATCAAGCATTGGCCCTTCACTGGTGAGAGGGCTGCGGCCATGCGGCCCCTTCACAGCCTGCTGTCACTACAGCTGTGGGTACACACCTCAACATCTGGACCAGTCATAGAGCCTGAAGACCCATTCCTTCTCTCCAGAGATGCTGCCTGTCCCGTTGAGTTACTCCGGCTGCTTCTGTCTCTATAGAGCCACACAGCACAGAAACAGGCGCTTCGGCCCATCAATCCCATGGCAACCCAACATGCCCCATCTACACTAGTCCCACCAGCCCGCGTCTCCACCCATATCCCTCTAAACCTGCCCTATCCATGTATCTGTCCAAACGTTTTTAAATGCTGTTATAATTCCTGCCTCATCTACCTCCTTTGGCAGCTGTAGAGTTGCTGCCTCACAGCGCCAGAGACCTGGGTTTGATCCTGACTAAGCGCTGTCTTTGTGGAGTTTGTACGTTCTTCCCTTGAGCGCGTTGGTTTTCTCCGGGTGCTCCAGTTTCCTCCCATACTCTAAAGACGTGAGGTTTTGTAGGTTGATTGGCCCTCTGTAAATTGCCCCTAATATGTAGGATAGAACTAGTGTACGGGTGATTAATATGCGGCAGAGACTCAGTGGATCATGCTGTATCTAAAAACAGAAATGTACTTAACACCCTTTGCGCAAAAATGTTGTCACAAGGATCTGCAGGTGTTAGTTTACAAAAAAAGACGAAGTGCTGGAGTAACTCGGAGGATCAGGCAGCATCTCTGGAGAAAATTGATAGGTGACATCACCTCACCAGCCCCACAACACCAGAGAGTTGTGAATCTGTGGAATTCTCTGCCACAGAAGGCAGTGGAGGCCAATTCTCTGGATGTATTTAAGTGAGAGTTAGATATAGCTCTTAGGGCTGACGGAATCAAGGGATATGGGGAAAGAGCAGGAACAGGTTACTGATTCTGGATGATCAGCCATGATCATATGGAATAGCAGTGCTGGCTCGAAAGGCCAAATGGCCTACTCTTGCACCTGTTTTCTATGTTTCTATCCAACACATCTCTGACATTTCCGTCAACTCCACCCTTCTCAAACCCTTTCCACCATCAGCAGAAACCGCTTTCTCTGCAAATCCTTGGTTCACACCCCTTTCCACCCAAACCACCCCTCCCCTGGTACTTTCCCTTGCTGCCATAGGAGATGTAATACCTGTCCCCATACCTCCTCCCTCACATCAATCGCTGGATCTCCCAAAGACGTACACTCCAAAGACGTACAGGTTTGTAGGTTAATTGGCTGGGCAAATGTAAAAATTGTCCCTAGTGGGTGTAGGATAGTGTTAATGTGCGGGGATCGCTGGGCGGCGCGGACCCGGTGGGCCGAAGGGCTTGTTTCTGCGCTGTATCTCTAAATCTAAAAAACAAGGCAATAATGAAGTTATAACAAGGACGCAGGAATAAAGAGGCCTGGGAAAAAATCTTTAAAAATCTCTGTAGTCCTCCCAGGTGAGACAGGGGTTCACAAGCACTTCCTCTAATCTCATCTGCATTCGGTATTCCCGATGTTTAGTTTATTGACACGTGTACCAAGAAACAGTGAAAAGCTTTTTGTTGTGTGCTAACCAGTCAGCGGAAAGACTTTATTTACATGATTGCAACCGAGCTGTCCACAGTGCAGATACATGAAAAAGGGAATAACATTGAGTGCATGATAAAGTCCAGTAATGTTTGACTAAAGATAGTCCGAGGGTCTTCAATGAGATAGATAGTAGCTCAGGACCGCTTTCTAGTTGCCTGTTAGCAGCTGGGATGAAACTGTCCCTGAATCTGGAGGTGTGCATTTTCACACTTTTGTACCACTTGCCTGATGGGAGAGGGGAGAAGAGGGAGTGACTGATGGATGCAACTGGTCCTTGATTTATGCTGGTGGCCTTGCCGAGCCAGTGTGAAGTATCAACGGAAGGGAGGTTGGTTTGTGTGATGCGTCAACAACTCTGCAATGTGGCCTCCTTTACATCGCTGAGAGCAAGTGTAAATTTGGTGACTTTCAGTCCGCCAAGGCCCATTGGATCTCCCGCTTTCCAACCATTTCAATTCCTTTGCCTCCCCTGTCCCCTCCCACCTATATTCCTTTCTCGGGCTTCATAATTCACACCTCTTCTCTCCTTAACCACAGTTCTTGTCTTTTTTATCTCTGGTCTTTGTTTTTAACCATCTACCTGTCAAAACCTCTCCTCGTCTATGAACCTATCATTTGCCCGGCTTTCTCCCACCCCCACCTCTCTTCCAGCTTCCTCCCGCCCCCACAATCAGTCTGAGGTATCGTGTATTGTCTTTCCGCTGACTGATTAGCGCACAACAAAAACCTTTTACTGTACCTCGGTACATGTGACAATAAACTAAACTGAACTCACGTACTGAAGGAGGGTCCTGACCCGAAACATCTCTTATCCATACTTTCCAGAGATGCAGCCTGACCCGCTGAGTTACTCCAGCACTTTATTATTTTTTTCTGGAGAAAGATGGAGGGAATCAAATCTCGTGTATGTGGTGGAGGGATATTGTAATATATACAGAAGTCATGGTGCAGCTTTATAAAACTAAGGTTAGGCTGCATTTGGAGTATGGTGTTGTGATCTGATATAGCAAGACTCTTAACTACATTGATGTACAGAGGGATCTTGGGGTCCAAGTTCACACCTCCCTGAAAGTGGCAACACAAGTAGACAGAATGGTAAAGAAGGTGCGTGTTATGCTTGTTTTCAGTGGTTGGGTGACTGAGTATAAAGTCAGGAAGTCATGATGCAGCTTTATTGGACTGTGGTTAGGCTACATTTGGAGCATTACGTGTAGTTCTGGTCACCCCATTAGGGGAAAGATGTTGAGGCTTTGGAGAGAGTGCAGAGGAGGTTTGCTAGAATGTTGTCTGAATTAAAGGGTATTAGCTACAGGGAGAGGTTAGACAGACTCGGATTGTTTTCTCTAATGCTGGAGCTTGAGGGATAGAAGTATATAAAATTATGAGAGGCATAGATAGGGCAGACAGTCAGAACCTTTTTCCCACCATGGTAGAAATGTCAAAGGAGAGAAGACAAAGGAGTGAAAGGAGGAAGTTTAGAGGAGAAATGCGGTGAACATTTTATTACGCAGTGGGTGGTGAGTGCGCAATCTTGCTGCCGGATGGGGTTGGAAGCAGATACGATAAGAGGCTTTTGGATAGGCATGTTGATATGCGGGGAATGGAGGGATATGGATCACATGCAGGCAGAGATTAGTTTAACTTGGCATTATGTTTGGCACTGACATTATGGGTTAAAGAGCGTGTTCCTTTGATGTACTGTTTATGCTGTGTGTAAGAGTTCAAAGGGGTCATGATGGGTTTAGAGGTGGAGATGTTTCCTTAAATGGGAGAGCCTCAAACCAGTGGAGAAAGTTTCAGGAAAAATGGTTGGTCATTTAAAACTGAGCTGTGGAAAACTGCATCCAGATGAACACAGAATATTACAGCACAGCAGGAACAGGCCCTTCAGCCCACTTGTACAGGTGTTTAAAATCACAATGGGAATGGATAGATGAATGCACACAGTCTTTCCCCAGATTGGGGAATCGAGAGGTAGAGGGCATAAGGTGAGAGGGGAATGATTTAATAAATAACCTGTGGGACTACTTTTTCCCCCACAAAAGGTGATATATATTTGGAAGTTGCTGCCAAAGGCAGAGATTGAGATGGGTAGAACAACAACATTTAAAAGATATTTGGACAGTTACATAGTCATACAGTGTGAAAACAGGCCCTTTGGCCCAACTTGCCCACACCGACCAACATGTCCCATCTGCACTAGCCTCGCATGCGTTTGGCCCATATCCCTCTAAACCTGTCCTATCCATGAACCTGTCTAATTGCTTCTTAAACATTGCAATAGTCCCTGCCTCAACGACCTCCTCCGACAGCTCATTCCATGCACCCATTGCCCTTATATAATTTCCTATTATAGGAAAGGAAAGGTTTAGAGGAATATAGGTTAAATGACTTGGATGGGGACTCAGTTGGCATGAACTAGTTGAGTCAAAGGGCCTATTTCCGCTCTGGGAATAAGATTTTGTGCATTTGTCCTACCTATGCCTCTTAATTTTATGTATCTGTTGAATCACCCTTCAGCCTACTTTGTTCTAGGGGTGATGTAACAGAGGTTTGTAAAATTAAGAGGCATGGTTAGAACCAATCTCTCCCTATAACTAACGTCCAATAATCCAGGCTAGATCCCACTGCATTCTCTCCAGCATAACCACATCCCTTCTATAGTGTGGCGATCAGAACTGTGTGCAATACTCCAAGCAGCATCTAACCAGTGACTTGTAAACTTGCCACATAATGCCCCAATTTATATATCCTGTTCCTTGACTTAAGAAGGCAAGCATGCCATGTGCCTTCTTCACCACTCTTATCTAAATCATTATGTTAGCACTTTCAGGAAATTATGGACTTAAATCTCAAAGTACCTCTGTCAGCTTTCCTTCATGCCCAACAATTCATGGTATTTGTCCTACTTCTCTTTGACTTCTTTAGTCAGAGAGCGGTGAATCTGTGGATTTCATTGTCACGGAAGGCTGGAGGTCAACTCAATGGATATTTTTAAGGTGGAGATTGACAGATTTTTGATTAGTACAGGTGTCGGGGATTATGAGGAGAATGGGGTTGAGAGGGAAAAATAGATCAGCCATGATTGAATGTCAGAGTAGACTTGATGGGCCGAATGGCCTTATTGTGCTCTTAGAACTTATGAATTTATGACTTCCAAATTGCATCAGTTTGTACTTGTTATTAAATTAAATTCCTTTCTTCAATGTTCCACCCAATTTTTTTTATCTGATCCACATTGTATTGTAGCCTTAGACACTTCCTCACTATCACAATATCATTGATTTTCATGTAATTTGCTAAGTTACTGACTATACCTCCTACATCCACATCCAAGTCATTAATATCTACAAGGGTCCTAGCGTCACAAGGTCAAAGTGATAAGAGTAGAATTAGGCCATTTGGCCCATCAAGTCTACGCCATTCAATCATGGCTGATCTATCTCTCCCTCCTAACCCCATTCACAGTTGCCTGATAACATGGGAAGAGGTGTATATTTTCACACTTCTATAACCTTTTGCCCAATGGGAGAGGGGAGAAGAGGGAGCGGCCAGGGTGCGACTCGTCCTTGATTATGCTGCTGGCCTTGCCATGGCAGCATGTATAAATTGAGTCAATGGACGGGAGGTAGGTTTGGCCTGGGCTGCATCCACAATTCGCTGCAATTTCTTGCTGTCTTGGATGGAGCTGTTCCCAAACCTTGCTGTGATGCATCCCGATAAAATGCTTTCTACGGTGCATCTGTAGAAGTTGGTGAGAATTGTAGGGGAAATACTGAAATTCCTATGCCTTCTAAGGAAGTAGAGGCGTTGGTGTGCTTTCTTGGGGTTTGCTTCAATATGGGTGGTCCAGGAAAAGTTGTTGGTGGTATTGACTCCTAGGAATTTGAAGCTTTCAACCATCTCAACTTTGGCACCGCAAATGCAAACTGGGGTATGTGTACTGCTTCGCTTCCTGGAGTCGATCACTAGCTTACAGTTTATTGCCCTGCCTTCGTCAGTTTTCTTAGTTAGTTCCAGAAAACATTTAATCAGTAATCGGGAGGCACAGTGACGCAGCCGTGAGTTGCTGCCTTATAGCGCCAGAGATCTGGGCTCGATCATGATTACGAGTGCCTTTTCTTGTGCTTTAGTGTTCTATGTAACAGACGATCAGTGGTTGGCGTGGTGTCAGTGGGCTGAAGGATCTGTTTCTGACAAAAAATGGCAAAACGTAGAAGATTTTTGGAAGGTGACCAGTTTCATTATAGACTGACTACTTTGCTCAAGGAAATGAAAAAAAAGTGTTCCATCATCTTGTGCTTGGTGTTCAATGGAGAGTTATAGATGAATGTCGGCAGTGTAGTATACCTTGGTGCTTTCCATGGGTTGGGCAACAAATAGGATTCATTTAACGTGTCCTAGTTTAGTTTAGTGTCACGGGTACCGAGGTAGAGTGAAAAGCTATTTTGTTGTGTGATCTCCAGTCAATGGAAAAACTATGAAGAAGAGTCTCGACCCGAAACGTCACCCAATCCTTCTCTCCAGAGATGCTGCCTGTCCTGCTGAGTTACTCCAGCTTTTTGTGTCTTATCTTCGACTATACATTATTTCAATCAATCTGTCCGCAATGTAAAGGGAATAATGTTCAGTGCAAGATAAAATCCAGTTAAAGCTAGTCTGAGGGTCTGCAATGAAGTAGATGGGAGGTCAGGACTACTTTCTAGTTGTTGATAGGATGGTTCAGTTGCCTGATAACAGCTGGGAAACTGTCCCTGAATCTGGAGGTGTGCGTTTTCACACTTCTGTACCTCTTGCCTGATGGCAGATGGGAGAAGCGGGAATGACCGGGGTGAGACCGGTCCTTGATTATGCTGCTGGCCTTGCCGAGGCAGTGTCAACTGTAGATGGAGTCAATGGTAGGTTGGGAGGTTGGTTTGTGTGATCGTCTCAGCTATGTCAGCTGGGCGGCACGGTAGCGCAGCGGTAGAGTTGCTGCTTTACAGCGAATGCAGCGCCGGAGACTCAGGTTCGATCCTGACTACGGGTGCTGCACTGTAAGGAGTTTGTACGTTCTCCCCGTGACCTGCGTGGGTTTTCTCCGAGATCTTCGGTTTCCTCCCACACTCCAAAGACGTACAGGTATGTAGGTTAATTGGCTGGGTAAATGTAAAAATTGTCCCTAGTGGGTGTAGGATAGTGTTAATGTGCGGGGATCGCTGGGCGGCACGGACTTGGAGGGCCGAAAAGGCCTGTTTCCGGCTGTATATATATGATATGATATGATATGATATGTCACAGGTTCTCTGCAATTCCTTGCGGTCTTGGATGGAGCTGTTCCCAAACCATGCTGTGATGCATCCCGATAAAATGCTTTATAATTTAAAAACTGTCTTAATTAAAGTAGTATAAGAAAATAACTGCAGATGCTGAATTAATTAAATATGTCTTAATTATTTTCCCAGTGATAAATTATGACGGGAAGCCCAAAGTGCAGGTGGAGTACAAGGGAGAGAATAAGTCTTTCTTTGCTGAGGAGATTTCCTCGATGGTACTGACAAAAATGAAGGAGACGGCAGAAGCATACCTCGGCAGCCCGGTCAACAACGCGGTCATCACTGTGCCGGCGTACTTCAATGATAGTCAGAGACAAGCCACCAAAGATGCCGGGACCATTGCCGCTCTAAACGTAATGAGGATCATCAACGAACCGACCGCAGCGGCCATTGCTTACGGACTGGACAAAGTAGGATCCGGTGAGCACAGCGTCCTCATCTTCGACCTGGGGGGGGGAACGTTCGATGTCTCCATCCTTACCATCGAGGACGGCATCTTCGAGGTCAAGTCCACCTCTGGCGACACTCACCTGGGAGGGGAGGACTTTGACAACCGCATGGTCAACCACTTCATGGAGGAGTTCAAGCGTAAGTTTAAGAAGGACATCTCCCAGAACAAGCGTGCAGTGAGGCGGCTGGGTACTGCCTGTGAGCGGGCCAAAAGGACCCTGTCCTCCAGCACGCAAGCCAGCATTGAGATCGACTCCCTACACGAGGGTGTCGACTTCTACACCGCCATCACCAGGGCCCGGTTTGAGGAACTCAACGGCGACCTGTTCAGAGCCACGCTGGAACCCGTGGACAAGGCCATTCGCGACGCCAAGATCGACAAATCACGGATACAGGACGTTGTCCTTGTGGGAGGCTCCACCAGGATTCCCAAGATCCAGAAAATGCTCCAGGACTTCTTCAACGGGAAGGAGCTGAACAAGAGCATCAACCCGGACGAAGCCGTGGCCTACGGCGCAGCGGTGCAGGCGGCCATCTTATCGGGAGACAAATCTGAGAACGTGCAGGACCTGTTGCTCTTGGATGTCTCCCCTCTGTCCCTCGGCATCGAGACAGCCGGGGGTGTCATGACGCCCCTCATCAAACGCAACACCACCATCCCCACTAAGCAGACGCAGGTCTTCACCACATACTCGGAGAATCAGACCAGCGTGCTGATCCAGGTGTACGAGGGTGAGCGGGCCATGACCCAGGACAACAACATGCTGGGCCGCTTCGCCCTGACCGACATCCCACCGGCACCTCGCGGCATGCCGCAGATCGAGGTGACCTTCGACATAGACGCCAACGGCATCCTCAACGTGTCGGCCATCGACAAGAGCACCGGCCACGCCAGCAAGATCACCATCACCAACGACAAGGGACACCTGAGCAAGGACGATATCGAACACATGGTGCAGGACGCGGAGAAGTACAAGACGGAGGACGAGTCCAAACGCGTGAGGGTGGCCGCCAAGAACACCTTGGAGTCCTACGCCTTCAACATGAAGCAGGCCGTGCAGGACGATAAGCTGAAGGGGAAGATCAGCGACGAGGAGCAGGCGGCCATCCTGGCCAAGTGTCAGGAGGTCCTCAGTTGGCTGGAAACCAACCAGACTGCGGAGAAGGAGGAGCTCGATTCCCAGCTGAAAGAGCTGGAGCAGGTTTGCAAACCGCTGCTGAAGTTCCTCAGATGCCCCTGCAGTGGGATTCCCCAGAGGGCCGCTGGTGCCGCCATGCCTGAAGCTGCATCTGGGCCCACCATTGAAGAGGTTGACTGAGTGGTGTGGGCCGGGGCATTGGACAAACTGCCCACTCACATGCTGCTTATTGCCCTGGTGGGGGGGAGCTCTGACAATGTATTATCAATCATGATCCATTCAAATAATACAAAAGGCTCCACCCTTTCTTTTTCTCTTGCTTACTGTAGATTAATTGCCAGAGCTCATGAAACAATTACAATCCATCGCACCCACTATGCTTTCAGTTTTGTTTTACATTATCACGGTATTCCAGAGCACAAACAAGATGCCTGACTTATAAAGTCACAAAGTGCTAGAGTAACTCAGCAGGTCAGGCAGCATCTCCTGCGAACATGGATAGATCCACCTTTCACTTGCCAGTCTTTGATTCCCCTTCCCCACCCTCCCACCACCACAATTACTTTGAAGAAGGGTCCTGATCCAAAACGTCGCCTACCCACGTTCTCCAGAGACGCTGTCTGATCTTCATACATTATAGGAGTAGAATTAACATAGAAATATAGAAAAATAGGTGCAGGGGTAGGCATTCGGCCCTTCGAACCAGCACCGCCATTCAATATGATCATGGCTGATCATCTATAATCAGTACCCCGTTCCTGCTTTTTCCCCCATATCCCTTGTGTCCTTTAGCCCCAAGAGCTAAATCTAACTCTCTAGAAAACATCCAGTGAATTGGCCTCCACTGCCTTCTGTGTGAAAACACTCTGGGTGAAAAGGTTTTTCCTCATCTCAGTCCTAAATGGCCTATCCCCTATTCTTAAAATATGACCCCTGGTTCTGGACTCCACCAACATCGGGAACATTTTTCCTGCATCTAGCCTGTCCAATCCTTTAAGAATTTTATATGTTTCTATAAGATCCCCTCTCACCTTCTAAATTCCATTGAATACAAGCCCAGTCGACCCATTCTTTCATCATATGTCAGTCCCGCCATCCCAGGAATTAGCCTGGTGAACCTACGTTGCACTTCCTCAATAACAATAATGTCCTTCCTCAAGTTAGGAGACCAAAATCGCACACAATACTCCAGGTGCAGTCTAACCAGGGCCCTATACAACTGCAGTAGGGCCTCCTTGCTCCTAAACTCAAATCCTCTCACAATGAAAGCCAACATGCCATTAGCTTTCTTCACCGCCAGCTGTACCTGCTTGTTTACTTTCAGTGACTGATGTACAAGCACACCCAGTCTCGTTGCACCTCCTCTTTTCCTAATCTGACACCTTCAGATAATAATCTGCCTTTCTGTTCTTGCCACCAAAGTGGATAACCTCACATTTATCTACATTATACTGCATCTGCCATTCATAACCCAACAGCTATATAAACGTCGGCTTCGATTTAGCACTTTCCATGCAAAAATAGTTAATAGTGGGGAGGGGAATCTCTATATTTATTGGAGTAGCGGGAACCACCATTCTTTATTGAAAGAAGGAATGCAATCTCTCTGTTCTGGGCAAGGAGGATGAGCTACACAACTACATTGGGCTCAAGTAGAAGAAGTAACCATTGCTGTATATGACCTTCTAACATTTGACCTGCCACAGTGCAACAACTCACAATTGTCTGGGTTAAACTTCATCTGCCATTTCCCTGCCCATATCTGCAACTGCTCTGAAGCACAGTGGCACAGCGTTAGAGTTGCTGCCTCAGATTGCCGGAGACCCAGATCCCGACCTAAGGTGCTGTCTGGTGTTTGCACGTCCTACCTGTGACCGCGTGGGTTTTCTCCAAGTGCTCTGATTTTCTCCCACATCCCAAAGACGTGCAGGTTTGTAGGTTAATTGGCCTCTGTAAATTGTCCCTAGTGTGTGGGATAGAACTTGTGTATTGGTCAGCATGGACCTGTTTCCACGCTGTATCTTTAAACTAAATTATACAAGAATAGCCTTGAAGACAAACAGCTTCTTCAGTGTCAAAGGTATGAGGAGCTGATGACTTTTTCTTACCTCTGGAGTTCAGGGACTCAACACTGCCATCTCTTGCCACTGTCTACTGTAAGGCAATCTCCATAACCCTATTTTCAGTGACACCATTCACTGACAAAGTAATGACTGCTATGACTTCTTCCCTTCCGTTCACCATTTACCCAGCTTTACTACTTTCCTCTGAAATTGCAACTATCAGTCTTGATTATGGCTCAGTGTTTTTATTGAACATAAGGTCAAAGTGTTCTAGACCAACTTTGGTTACTCGTGCAGTCATAGTGGATGGAACAGGCCCTTTGACCCACAATGTCTCCGTGGTACATGATGCCAAGTAACATGTTGCACATGATCCATGTAATGGCAACTTCAGACTTTGCCAGTAAACTCTTTTCTAATTGCCGTCACTATACAGGGAGTCGGAGTGATCTCAACGCAAGCCCCAACAGAGAGATTTTCCAGACATTCTTCCAGTTTAATTAGTTGTTTATTGAAGTAGTTGTACAAACAAGGAGATGAACATACCAGGCTGTACTTATTTTGCATTTAAGTCGTAGCCGGCTGCTCTGTCCCCCCGTCTGCTCACAGCTCTCGTTGCAGGTCTGGTAAGAACTGTATCCTCTCCCTCCCTGTGTCTAACTCCTCCCAGTCCAGGTATCCACAGTTATACCACCATGTTCTCGGTCCTCCTGGTCCGTTATGCCCATATATGTATTCATCTAACGACGGCCCCCAATTGTCCAAAATAATACGGCAAGATATATCTAGACAAAATAAGGCAGCAACTCTACCGCCGCGCCTGCGTGTGAGCTCTGAGTGATCTCAGAGGTGAAGCCCACTTTAAGAGCAATCCACGCACACACACTTAAGTTGCTTACCCTTGCTTACTTTCCAATTCATGATTACTTTATATACTGTATATACACTGTTCAGCCAAAACATTATTACCTGATGAGCCAAAACATTATGACCACCTGCCTAATATGCTGTTGGTCCTCCGTGTGCACCCCCATATGCAGCAGGGTGCGATGCACTGTGTATTGTGACACATTCCTCCCGTGACCACCATTAACATTTTCTGTGACTTGTCCCACAATAGACCTTCTGTTGGTTCGGACCAGGCGGGATAGCATTCGTTGCCCTCGCGCATCGATGAGCCTTGGGCGCCCAACATCCCACAAGCCTTGCCGTTTCAGAGATGCTCTGACCCAGTCGCCTGGTCATAACAATTTGGCCCTTGTCAAAGTCGCTCAGGTCTTTACTCCTGCCCATTTCTCCTGCATCCAACACGTCAACTTCAAGAACTGACTAATATATCCCACCCCTTGACAGGTGCCATTGTAGCAAGATAATCAATGTTATTCACTTCACCTGTCAGTGGTCATAATGTTTTGGCTGATCGGTGTATTTTGCCCACCACATTTCCTGCCATTCGTCACAACCCTGGAAAGTAACAGTTCGCGCCCCCACGATTGTTACTATTAGCTGGACATGCTCGTCTTCATTGGCTACTCTCCCCGCCAATGTGCAGGAAGGAACTGCAGATTTACACCGGGGATAGGCACAAGGTGCAGGAGTAACTCAGCGGGACAGGCAGCATCTGTAGAGAGAAGGAACGGGTGGCCTTCTTGGGTCGAGACCCTTCTTCAGACTCACAGCCCAAGCCGAAGAAGGGTCCCGTCCTGAAATGCCACCCATTCCTTTCCGCAGATGCTGCCTGCCCGTCCCGCTGAGTTACTCCAGCATTTTTTTTGTCCATCACTTCATTGAGTCTGAAGAAGGGTCTCGATCCGAAATGCCACCTATTCCTTGTCTCCACAGATGCTGCCTGTCCCACTGAGTTACTCCAGCATTTTGTGTCCACCTTCGATTTTAAACCAGCATCTGTAGTTCTTTCAAAAACACACTTCCTTGAGTTATCGGACTCCCATTGGCTATTCTGGCCGCGAATGTAACACTTCGCGTATATATATATATATATATATGTGGTATAAGAAGATAACTGCAGATGCTGGTACAAATCGAAGGTTTTTATTCACAAAATGCTGGAGTAACTCAGCAGGTCAGGCAGCATCTCGGGAGAGAAGGAATGGGTGACTTTTCGGGTCGAGACCCTTCTTCAGACTGACCCTTCATTTTGTGATTATAAATATATGTGTGTGTGTGTGTGTGTAAGAAGGAACTGCAGATGCTGGTTTAAACCGAAGGTAGAGACAAAAATGCTAGAGTAACTCGACAGGACAGGCAGCATCTGTGGAGAGAAGGGTGTTTCGGGTCGAGACCCTCCTGCAGACTTTGTGTCTTGTGTCTAACTTGGTGTGTATACTTGGCTTCCACTGGCTACTCTAGCACCAATGTAACACTTGGTGTAGATAACGTGATTCCCATTGGCATCTCTCCTCCAGTGTAGCACTTTGATGGAGATACTTGCCTCCCATTGGCATCTCTCCTCCAGTGTAGCACTTTGATGGATATACTTGCCTCCCCATTGGCTTCTCTCCGCCAATGTTGCACTTTGATGGAGATACTTGCCTCCCCATTGGCATCTCTCCTCCAGTGTAGCACTTTGATGGAGATACTTGCCTCCCATTGGTATCTCTCCTCCAGTGTAGCACTTTGATGGATATACTTGCCTCCCCATTGGCTTCTCTCCGCCAATGTTGCACTTTGATGGAGATACTTGCCTCCCATTGGCATCTCTCCTCCAGTGTAGCACTTTGATGGAGATACTTGCCTCCCATTGGCATCTCTCCTCCAGTGTAGCACTTTCATGGAGATACTTGCTTCCCATTGGCCTCTCTCCTCCAGTGTAGCACTTTGATTGAGATACTTGCCTCCCATTAGCTTCTCTCGGCCAGTGTAGCACTTTGATGAGTCTCGACCCGAAACGTCACCCATTCCTTCTCTCCCGAGATGCTGCCTGACCTGCTGAGTTACTCCAACATTTTGTGAATAAATCGATTTGTACCAGCATCTGCAGTTATTTTCTTATACTTTGATGGAGATACTTGCCTCCCATTGGCTTCTCTCCGCCAATATAACGCTCCCATGGAGATACTTGCCTCCCATTGGCCTCTCTCGGCCAGTGTAGCACTTTGATGGAGATACTTGCCTCCCATTGGCTTCTCTCCGCCAATGTAACGCTCCCACGGGGCTGCCGGCGGCCGCGGGGGGCGGTTCGGGTCGGCGCCGTTGCCTGGAGACGGGACGCTGGCGACGGGGACTCCAGGTGAGCCGAGCTGCCGGCGATGGACGCTCACCTCACCCTGGAGCAGGTGAGATGCCGGCGGCGACAGCGAGGAAACACCCCGGCCCGGGCTGCCCGGGTCAGCGGCCGCGGTTCCCAGGCTCTGGTGCAGTTCAGCTGGAAAGAGTCATTGACTCTATCACACAGCTAGGAAACAGGCCCTGCGGCCAACATGCCCCATCTACACTAGTCCCACCTGCCTGCGTTTGGTCCATATATCCCTCTAAACCTTTCCAATCCACGTACCTGTCTAAATGTATATTAAACGTTGCGATAGTTCCTGCCTCAACTACAGTGCCCTCCATAATGTTTGGGACAAAGACCCATCATTTATTTATTTGCCTCTGTACTCCACAATTTGAGATTTGTAATAGAAAAAAATCACATGTGGTTAAAGTGCACATTGTCAAATTTTATTAAAGGGTATTTTTATACATTTTGGTTTCACCATGTAGAAATTACAGCAGTGTTTATACATAGTCCCCCCCATTTCAGGGCACCATAATGTTTGGGTCACAGCAATGTCATGTAAATGAAAATAGTAGTGTTTAGTATTTTGTTGCATATCCTTTACATGCAATGACTGCTTGAAGTCTGCGATTCATGGACATCACCAGTTGCTGGGTGTCTTCTCTGGTGATGCTCTGCCAGGACTGTATTGCAGCCATCTTAAGCTTATGCCTGTTTTGGGAGCTAGTCCCCTTCAGTTTTCTCTTCAGCATATAAAAGGCATGCTCAATTGGGTTCAGATCGGGTGATTGACTTGGCCACTCAAGAATTGACCATTTCTTAGCTTTGAAAAACTCCTTTGTTGCTTTAGCAGTATGTTTGGGATCATTGTCTTGCTGTAGAATGAACCGCCGGCCAGTGAGTTTTGAGGATTTGTTTGACCTTGAGCAGATAGGATGTGTCTATACACTTCAGAATTCATTATGCTACTACCATCAGCAGTTGTATCATCAATGAAGATAAATGAGCCAGTACATGCCCGGGCCATAACACCCCCACCACTGTGTTTCACAGATGAGGTGGTATGCTTTGGATCTTGGGCAGTTACCTCTCCCCTCCATACTTTGCTCTTGTCATCATTCTGATATAACTTAATCTTCGTCTCATCTGTCCACAAGACCTTTTTCCAGAACTGTGGTTGCTCTTTTAAGTACTTCTTGGCAAACTGTAACCTGGTCATCCTATTTTTGCAGCTAACCAATGGTTTGCATCTTGCAGTGTAGCCTCTGTATTTCTGTTCATGAAGTCTTCTTCGGACAGTGGTCATTGACAAATCCACACTTGACTCCTGAAGAGTGTTTCTGATCTGTCGGACAGGTATTTGGGGATTTCTCTTTATTATAGAGATATTTCTTCTGTGATCAGCTGTGGAGGTCTTCCTTGGCCTGCCAGTCCCTTTGCGATTAGTAAGCTCACCTGTGATCTCTTTCTACTTAATGATGTTCCAAACAGTTGATTTTGGCAAGCCTAAGGTTTGGCTGATGTCTCTAACAGTTTTATTCTTGTTTCTCAGTCTCATAATGGCTTCTTTGACTTTCATTGGCACAACTTTGTTGATAAACAGTTGATAAACAGCAATAAAAGTTTCCATGTTGATAAACAGCAATAAAAGTTTCCAAAGGTGATGGAAAGACTGGAGGAAAGACTAGGTGCTGAGAGCTCTCTTATACCTGCATTAAGGAGGCATTTGAACACACCTGAGCAATTACAAACACCTGTGAAGCCATGTGTCCCAAACATTATGGTGCCCTGAAATGGGAGGAATATGTAAAAACACGGCTGTAATTTCTACATGGTGAAACCAAAATGTATAAAAATACCCTTTAATAAAATCTGACAATGTGCACTTTAACCACATGTGAATTTTTCTATTACGAATCTCAAATTGTGGAGTACAGAGGCAAATAAATAAATGATGGGTCTTTGTCCCAAACATTATGGAGGGCACTGTACCTCATGTGAAAGCTCTTTCCATACACCCACCACACTTTGTTGTGGAAAAAGTTACCCCTCAGGTTTCTATTAAATCGTTCCCCCCTCACCTTAAACCTATGATCTCTGGTTCTTGAATACCCTACTCTGGGCAATAGACTCTGTGCGTCTACCCCAGTGCAAAGAAGATTTACAAGGAGGTTGCCGGGACTCGAGTGCCTGAGCTACAGGGAGAGGTTGGGTAGGCTCTGACTTTATTCCGTGGAGCGGGGGAGACTGAGGGGTGATCTTATAGAGGTGTATAACATGGTAGATGGGGTGAAGGCATGGAAAAATACATTGAGTGCTGGAGTAACTCAGCGGGTTCGGCAGCATCTCTGAAGAACATAGATAGGTGACGTTTCACATCTGGACTGTGTCTTTTATCCAGGGTAGGGGGATCAAGAAGACAGATATTTAAGGTGAGAGGGCAAAGATTTAATAGGAATCTGAGGGGCAACCTTTCACACAGAGAGTGGTGGATATATGGAACGAGCTGTTGAGGCAGGTAGTATAACCTGCATTTAACTTGGACAGGTACATGGAAAGGAATGATTTAGAGGGATATGGGCCAAAAGCAAGCAAATGGGACTAGTTTTGATGAGCTTCTTGGTCGGCATGGATGATTTGGGCCGAAGGGCCTGTTTCCATTCTGTATTACTCTATAACTCTATCCAATTATGGCCCCATCTGGATCTTCATAAGATCATCCCCACACACTATTTACTTCAGAAAGTTATGACACAATATGAAACTTAATTTAGGCGGCATTTGGAGTATTGTGTGCAGTTCTGATCACCCCATTGCAAGAACGACGAGGAGACTTTGGAGAGAGTGCAGAAGAGGTTTAAAGGGTCTGTGAAAGCTCGGGTCTTGTTGAGATAAGAGTGGGAATTGGAGTGTTTATAAGGCCATTGTGGTGTACAGCACGGAAGCAGGCCCTTCAGCCCACCTTGTCCCTGCTGACCAAGTTGACATGCTTGGCTGAGAAACAAGGCTGTGTGAATCAGATTCTGAATCATTGGAGCCCATGGGACAATCAGCTTGGGGCTCGCCAGAGTTTAATAGCAACAAGACCATGTCTGGTCAGATTGTGACTGCCCACAGCCCATTCCCCTCCTTCACCCTTCCCTTTGATCTTTCCTCTCCCCACTCAAACGTGCTTCGCGCGATGTGGCGATGAGGATTTAATTTGGCGTTGCGTGTTCTGCAGCTGTTTGCGGCCATTCCAGCACACTGGGAGTGGAACGATGATGTGAAGAAACTGGAGTTGGTCAGGTAAGCGAGTTGACCCTTTATTGCCAGACCTCAGGAGTCAAGACTGTTTAATTGTCATTTGTACCAACAACTGAACAATGAAATTCCTAGAATAACACAGAGTGCTGGAGTAACTCAGCGGGTCAGGCAGCATCTGTGGAGAACATGGATAGGTGACGTTTTAGGTAGGGACCCTTCTTCAGGGATTAGATTTAGGTTTATTATTGTTGCATATACCGAGGTACAGTGAAAAGCTTTCTTTTAGATGCTATCCAAACAGATCAGATAATACTATGCGTAAATACAATTAAGTCAAACTCAAGTACAATAGAAAGTGTATTACAATAGAAATACAATAGAAATTGGAAAGGGGAAGATACAGAGTGCAGAATATAGTTCTCAGCATTCTAGCGCATCAGTTCTACAGACAAAGTCCAAAGTCCGCAATGGGGTAATGGGACAGAACCCCAGCTTAGGACATACAGTGTGGAAACAGACCCTTCAGCCATACTGACCAGCGATCACCCTTATACTAGTTTGATCCTATACACTAGGGACAATTTACAGAAGCCAATTAACCTACTAAGTGCAAGTCTACCGTGCACTGCTGAAGTTCAAGAGAGTATATGTTGTCACACTAAATCTCCTCAATCTTCTAAGAGAATAGAAGGGTGGTCACGGTGGCACAGCGGTAGTGTTTCTGCCTTACAGCGAATGTAGCGCCGGAGAACCGGGTTCGATCCCGACTACGGGCGCTGTCTGCACGGAGTTTGTACGTTCTCCCCGTGACCTGCGTGGGTTTTCTCCGAGATCTTGGGTTTCCTCCCACACTCCGAAGACGTACAGGTTTGTAGGTTAATTGGCTGGGTAAATGTAAACATTGTCCCTAGTGTGTGCAGGATAGTGTTAGTGTGTGGGGATCGCTGGTCGGCATGGACTCGGCGGGCCAAAAGGGCCTGTTTCTACGCTGTATCTCTAAACTAAACTAAACTAAATAGAGGCTTTGGTAGTTTACTTAGAATAACACCCATGCATCACATAGAAACATAGAAAATAGGTGCAGGAGTAGGCCATTCGGCCCTTCGAGCCTGCACCGCCATTCAATATGATCATGGCTGATCATCCAGCTCAGTAGCCTGTACCTGCCTTCTCTCCATACCCCCTGATCCCTTTAGCAAAAAGGGCCACATCTAACTCCCTCTTAAATATAGCCAATGAACTGGCCTCAACTACCTTCTGTGGCAGAGAATTCCACAGACTCACCACTCTCTGTGTGAAGAAATGTTTTCTCATCTCGGTCCTAAAAGACTTCCCCCTTATCCTTAAGCTGTGACCCCTGGTTCTGGACTTCCCCAACATTGGGAACAATCTTCCCGCATCTAGCCTCTCCAACCCCTTAAGAATTTTATATGTTTCTATAAGATCCCCCCTCAGTCTTCTAAATTCCAGCGAGTATAAGCCGAGTCTATCCAGTCTTTCCTCATATGCAAGTCCCGCCATCCCAGGGATTAATCTGGTGAACCTTCTCTGTACTCCCTCTAAGGCAAGAACGTCTTTCCTCAGGTTAGGAGACCAAAACTGCACACAATACTCCAGGTGCGGTCTCACCAAGGCCCTGTACAACTGCAGCAGAACCTCCCTGCTCCTAAACTCAAATCCTCTTGCTATGAATGCCAACATACCATTCGCTTTCTTCACTGCCTGCTGCACCTGCATGCTTGCTTTCAATGACTGGTGCACCATGACACCCAGGTCATGTTGCATCTCCCCTTCTCCCAATCGGTCACCATTCAGGTAATACTCTGCTTTCCTGTTCTTGCCGCCAAAGTGGATAACCTCACATTTATCCACATTATATTGCATCTGCCATGCATTTGCCCACTCGCCTAATCTATCCAAGTCACTCTGCAGCCTCCTAGCATCCTCCTCGCAGCTAACACTGCCACCCAGCTTCGTGTCATCCGCAAACTTAGAGATGTTGCATTCAATTCCCTCGTCCAAATCATTAATATACACTAAATAACTGGGGTCCCAGCACTGAGCCTTGCGGTACCCCACAAGTCACTGCCTGCCATTCCGAAAAGGACCCGTTTATTCCTCACTCATTGCCGACTAGGCTTGTATACACTGGAATTTAGAAGGATGAGAGGTAATTCTTATCGAAGCATATAAGATTATTAAGGGGTTGGACACGTTAGAGGCAGGAAACATGTTCCCAATGTTGGGGAAGTCCAGAACCAGGGGCCACAGTTTAAGGGGTAGACCATTTAGAACGGAAATGAGGAAAAACTTTTTCAGTCAGAGAGTTGTAAATCAGTGGAATTCTCTGCCTCAGAAGGCAGTGGAGGCCAATTCCCTGAATGCATTCAAAAGAGAGCTAGATAGAGCTCTTAAGGATAGCGGAGTCAGGGGGTATAGGGAGAAGGCAGGAACAGGGTACTAATTGAGAATGATCAGCCATGATCGCATTGAATGGCGGTGCTGGCTCGAAGGGCCGAATGGCCTCCTCCTGCACCTATTGTCTATTGTCTATTGTCATGCCTCACTCACTGTCATCTTTCTAATTCATTCCCTACACACGAGGGGCAATTTACAGAGGCCCAATTAACCTACAAACCCGCACGTGCTTGTGGGATGTGGGAGGAAACTGGAGCACCCGGAGAAAACCCACACGGTCACGGGGAGAACGTGCAAACTCAACGCAGACAACACCCGAGGTCAGGATTGAACCTGGGTCACTGGCGCCGTGAGGCAACGGCTCTACCCGCTGTGCCACCCTGTTCAACAACAGGGCAATAGGACCGTACACACCCGCTAAAAATGTAAACTTTAAAAATGTTTAACACTTGCGGGTTTTTTCCCTTGCAGCTTGCAGCCGATACCAGATAGCAAAGACAAAAAGGCGCTGTCCAGAGTCCGAGCGATCCTGGACCCGTTGTATGAAGCTCTGGAGAAGTGAGCAACTTACCGAAACCTGTGGTCAGGCCGCGCTTGGAGTATTGTGTACAGTTCTGGGTCACCACGTTACATCAAGGAGGATTTATTCACAAAATGCTGGAGTAACTCAGCAGGTCAGGCAGCATTTCGGGAGAGAAGGAATGGGTGACGTTTCGGGTCGAGACCCTTCAAGGTCTCGACCCGAAACGTCACCCATTCCTTCTCTCCCAAGAT
Organism: Rhinoraja longicauda; assembly: GCF_053455715.1. Lineage (NCBI taxonomy): Eukaryota > Metazoa > Chordata > Chondrichthyes > Rajiformes > Arhynchobatidae > Rhinoraja > Rhinoraja longicauda. Next base: position 60,724,332 of record NC_135962.1, on the reverse strand, counting down.
GCTGCCTGACCTGCTGAGTTACTCCAGCATTTTGTGAATAAATCGATTTGTACCAGCATCTGCAGTTATTTTCTTATACATCAAGGAGGTGCAGGCTTTGGAGAGGGTGCAGAGGAGGTTTATCAGAATGATTAGGGAAAAAACTGCAGGTGCTGGTTAAAATCGAAGGTAGACACAAAATGCTGGAGAAACTCAGAGAGTCAGGTGGCATCTCGGGAGAGAAGGAATGGGTGATGTTTCGGGGCAGTCCCGTCCCCTCCCCTGGGATCTTATAGAAACATACAAAATTCTTAACGGGTTGGACAGGCTAGATGCAGGAAGATTGTTCCCGATGTTGGGGAAGTCCAGAACAAGAGGTCACAGTTTAAGGATAAGGAGGAAGTCTTTTAGGACCGAGATGAGAAAGTTTTTTTTCACACAGAGTGGTGAATCTGTGAAATTCTCTGCCACAGAAGGTAGTCGAGGCCAGTTCATTGGCTATATTTAAGAGGGAGTTAGATGTGGCCCTTGTGGCTAAAGGGATCAGGGAGTATGGAGAGAAGGCAGGTACGGGATACTGAGTTGGATGATCAGCCATGATCATATTGAATGGCGGTGCAGGCTCGAAGGGCCGAATGGCCTACTCCTGCACCTATTTTCTATGTTTCTATCAGTCTGAAGAAGGGTCTCGACCCGAAACGTCTCCCATTCCTTCTCTCCCAAGATGCTGCCTGACTCGCTGAGTTACTCCAGCATTTTGTGTCTACCTTTTATCGGATTGATGCCTGGATTTGGGGGCATCAGCTGCAAGGAGAGGCTGCACAGACTGAGATTGTTTTCTCTGGAGCCCCAAAGGTTGAGGGTAGACCTGAAAGAAGTTTATAAAATCATGATGGGCATAGATGCAGTAGACATTCAGAACTTGTTTGCCAAGGTGGAAATGTCAAGACTAGAGGGTACAGTTCTACGGTGAGAGGGCAAAGTGTAAAGGAGATGTGCGGGGTAATTGTTTTACAGAGGGGGGTGGGGGCCTGGAAGGTGGTGGGGGGGGGAGGGGATTGGTGGAGGCAGATACGATGGTGGTGTTTTAGAGGTTTTTAGATAGGCACATGGATATGGATCACATGCAGGCAGAGGAGATTAGTTTACTTTGGCATCATGTTCAGCACGGACGTTGTGGGCCGAAGGGCCTTTTTTTGTGCTGTACTATTTTACGTGCTGGGTAGTAAGGGCCGCACTGAGGGAGCGCCGCACTGTGGGAGGGGGGGGAGTGAGGGAGGGGCGCACTGTGGGAGGGGCGGGGGTGAGGGAGGGGCGGGGATGAGGGAGGGGCGGGGGTGAGGGAGGGGCGCACTGTGGGAGGGGCGGGGGTGAGGGAGGGGCGGGGGTGAGGGAGGGGCGGGGGTGAGGGAGGGGCGGGTGTGAGGGAGGGGCGGGGGTGAGGGAGGGGCGGGGTGAGGGAGGGGCGGAGGTGAGGGAGGGGCGGGGGTGAGGGAGGGCCGCACTGTGGGAGGGGCGGGGGTGAGGGAGGGGCGGGGGTGAGGGAGGGGCGGGGGTGAGGGAGGGGCGGGGGTGAGGGAGGGACGGGGGTGAGGGAGGGACGGGGGTGAGGGAGGGGCGGGGGTGAGGGAGGGGCGGGGGTGAGGGAGGGGCGGGGGTGAGGGAGGGCCGCACTGTGGGAGGGGCGGGGGTGAGGGAGGGGCGGGGGTGAGGGAGGGGCGGGGGTGAGGGAGGGGCGGGGGTGAGGGAGGGGCGGGGGTGAGGGAGGGGCGGGGGTGTGGGAAGGGCGGGGGTGTGGGAGGGGCGGGGTGAGGGGCGGGGTGAGGGGGGGCGGGGGTGAGGGGGGGCGGGGGTGAGGGGGGGCGGGGGTGATGGGTGTGAGGGGGGGTGAGGGGTGATGGGTGTGAGGGGGGGTGAGGGGGGCGGTGGGTGAAGGGACCGCACTGTGTGGGGGGGGCGGTGGGTGAGGGGACCGCACTGTGTGGGGGGGGGGGCGGTGGGTGAGGGGACCGCACTGTGTGGTAGAGTGAGTTGGGTGAGGGGACCGCACTGTGTGGGGGGGGCGGTGGGTAAGGGGACCGCACTGTGTGGTAGGGTGAGTTGGGTGAGGGGACCGCACTGTGTGGGGGGGGGCGGTGGGTAAGGGGGCCGCACTGTGTGGGGGGGGCGGTGGGTAAGGGGGCCGCACTGTGTGGGGGGGGCGGTGGGTGAGGGGGCCGCACTGTGTGGTAGGGTGAGTTGGGTGAGGTTACAATGGGAGGTTGTTTTTCTCGCTGTGAAAGGCGAAAGTTTAACAGAATTCTGCCTCACAAACAGATCGCAGTACGGAGTTTCCAGACGGGCTTACGTGAGCATGACCAAAGAGGGAGGGGTGGCCCTGTCCAGCCTGCCGGGCCAGCAGCAGCAGCAAGATGGAAGTTTATGCGGCTGCGTCACCCTCAACGACATCAAACGTGAGCCTGGCTGTGGAATAGAACGTAGAACAGAGTGCTGGTGTAACTCAGCGGGTCAGGCAGCATCTGTGGAGAACATGGATAGGTGACATTTAATAGAGTGCTGGAGTAACTCAGCGGGTCAGGCAGCATCTGTGGAGAAAAAGAATGGGTGACCTTTCTGTTTAGTTTAGCCTAGTTATGAGACTTTAGACTTTGGAGATACAGTGTGGAGCAGGCTCTTCTCTGGCGCTGTGAGGCAGCAGCTCTGCCACTGTGCCGCCCCGGTCATGTTTAGTTTAGTTCAGTTTATTGTCACTTGTAGCGCGGTGCAGTGAAAAGCTACTCGTTGGTGCGTGCTAACCAGTCAGCGAGTACAGTCAAGACTATACTTGATTACAATCGAGCTTAGACACAAAATGCTGGAGTAACTCGGCGGGTCGGGCAGCATCTCGGGAGAGAAGGAATGGGTGACGTTTTGGATCGAGACCCTTCTTCAGGCTGGTCCATTACAATTGAGTTGTCGGCAATGTACAGAAAGGTTAAGAAATGCTGTAGGAGTAGAGTGTAAATGAGTTGAGTGATTACTAATGAATGTTGCTGATCCACCTCTGGGCCCAGCAACAGAGAGCTGCCTGGCTTGGGCGCCATCGTGGATCAATTGATCAGGATCAATTGATCAATTGGTGTTCCACACGTTGGCCAAGCTGCCTGCGCTGGTGGGAGTGCCGTGAGTGCAGTGATCTTGGTGTTGTGCTTGGACTTGGCTCCATGTGGACATCCCAGAGTCTGGTATGTGTAGGATTGCCAACTGTCCCGTATTAGCCGGGACATCCGTATTTAGCTGTATTTTGGGCTAAATTGGTTTACCGGGGCGGTGACGTCACCTTGTCCCTTATTTGGGAGTGAGATAGTTGGCAACCCCTAACGCTCAGACAGCCCCCGAGGTGAGGATGGAACCTGGGTCCCTAGCGCTGTGAGGCAGCAGCTCTACCCGCTGTGAGGCAGCAGCTCTACCCTGCTGTTAGGCAGCTGGACTACCTGCTGCGCCACCACGCTGCCGCTCTAATGGTGTTGCTGTTTTTCCATTGACAGATGCAGCTCTTCTATTGCTGGCCGATAAAGATTCTCAGGCCGCCCGGAAACGATTTCAGCCGATGTTGAGGTCAGAGCCTCCCTGACGCTTCCTACCGCCAGTCCCGTACCATTGCCCAGAGCTGGGATGAATGAATGAATGAATGAATGAATGAATGAATACGTTTATTGACCAAGTATGTGCATATACAAGGAATATGCCTTGGTGCTCCGATCACAAATGACAACACAAACATACAGTTAACAATTAAGAATAACAATAACAATACAGTCTCAGTCTCAAAGATAGACACAAAATGCTGGAGTTACTCAGCGGGTCAAGCAGCATCTCTGGAGAGAAGGAATGGGTGACGTTTCAGGTCGAGACCCTTTTTCAGTCTCTCCTCCCCATTCCCTGCTTTGGTGATGAGACTTTGACTGGCCTCCCAGCTTCTGAGTTTTAGTTTAGTTTAGTTTAGAGATACAGCACGGAGACAGGCCCTTCGGCCCAGCAAGTCCGGGTCGACCAGCGATCCCCACACATTAACACTATCCTACACACACTAGGGAGGGACAATTTACATTTATACTGAGCCAATTAACCTAAAGACCTGTACGTCTTTGGGGTGTGGGAGGGAACCGGAGATCCTGGAGAAAACCCACGTAGGTCACGGGGAGAACGTACAAACTCCGTGCAGACAGGCCCGTAGTGGGGATGGAACCCGGGTCTCTGGTGCTGTGAGGCAGCAACTCTACCACTGCCCCACCTTTGTGTTTACCCACACATTGTAAAGTTGAGATTTTTAAACGGCAGTTAAAAACATACCTTTTTAATCAAGCTTTTAACTGATTTTACATCCATTGTTCTTTTACGCTCCCATCTTTATATTTTATATTTTTATATAAATCTGTGCTTTGTATGCTACTAACTGCCTATGTCCTTACTGTTTTAAATTGTATTTTTGTTTAGACATGTGTTTGTCTTTTGTGGAAAGCACTTTGGGTTGCATTCAATTGCATGAAAAGTGCTCTATAAATAAAAGTTATTATTATTATTATTGTTTGGTTCCCAGTATTGGCCGGCTCGGTCTCAAGGCGTTCCCTTTGGTTTTTCAGGACACAACAGCTGGACGACTTCCTCATGGCTCTGATCAGTTACTTCTCCGTCTTCCTCTCCTCCTTGGGGTCCGATCTCAACATAGTGGCGTATGTGACGTAAGTGCCCTCTCTCCCAGCGCGCTGTGTAAGCAAAGAGGACCCTGGGACTGATCAACGACAGGCAGCAAAGGCAGAGTCATCACCGACCCTCACTCAACCTCGAGTGTGATTAGGGGTTGCCAACTATCTCACTCCCAAATAAGGGACAAAAGGTGACGTCACCGCCCTGCGCCCCACGTGACCTCACCCAGCCAGCGGCCACATGCGCCCGCTCCACCAATGGCGGCCGCCTGGACCGGGAGGCGGGTTGCTACGCAACCTCCGTTGGGCGGTCTGGCGGTTGGGCGGTCTGGCGGGCGGGCGGTCTGGCGGGCGAGCGGTCTGGCGGGCCGTCTGGCTGGCGGGCGGTCTGGCTGGCGGGCGGTCTGGCGGACGGGCGGTCTGGCGGGCGGGCGGTCTGGCGGGCGGTCTGGCTGGCGGGCGGTCTGGCGGGCGGGCGATCTGGCGGGCGGGCGGTTTGGCGGTCTGGCGGGCGGGCGGTCTGGCGGGCGGGCGGTCTGGCGGGTGGGCAGTCTGGCGGGCGGGCGGTCTGGCGGGCTGCCGGTCGGGCGGGCGGTCTGGCGGGCGGGCGGTCTGGCGGGCGGGTGGGCGGGTGGGCGGGCGGTCTAGCGGGCTGGCGGTCGGGCGGGCGGTCTGGCGGGCGGGCGGGCGGTCTGGCGGGTGGGCGGGCGGGTGGGCGGGTGGTCATGCGGGAAATCTCACTCTGCTGACCACGCTGCTGTTCTCCCGTCCCCTGCAGTAACGTCGATGAGAAGGTGGAGATGGATGGGTGCCAATGTAAGATGGAGCAGGCACAGAAGCAGCTGGCACGCACCTACTCCACGCTGCTACTGGGTCTGGGCATGACGGAGCTACACCACATGGCCGGTGGCAGGTGGGCAATGCTGCGCACCCCCCCTCCCCCTCACCAGAGGGTCAAGGGGCAGATGGTTCATTGTCGTGTGTCCCACATAGGGACACACGAATGCAAGTGACATTCTTACTTGCAGCAGCACAACACAATATGTAACCATAGTGCACTGTAAACAATATAATAACGAGAAAAAAAAGTCTGTGTGTGTGTGTGTGTATATGTATAGATATTATTTTCCTACACTATATATATGTGTGTGTGTGTGTGCGTGTATCACAAAATGCTGGAGTAACTCTAGGAGATGCTGCCTGACCTGCTGAGTTACTCCAGCATTTTGTGATACCTTCGATTTGTACCAGCATCTGCGGTTATTTGCCTATACATATATATCTTCATGCACACACACACACACACACACACACACACACACACACACACACACACACACACACACACACACACACACACACACACACACACACACACACACACACACACACACACACACACACACACACACACACACACACACACACACACACACACACACACACACACACATATGTGTGTGTGTATATATTGTGTGTGTGTATATATTCTGTGTGTATATTTATATATTTGGATAAGAAAGGCTGAGAGGGCTATGGGCCAAATGCAGGCGGACGGGACGAGCTTAGATGGGGGCATCTTGGTCACATGCACACAGCCCAGACCATCACAAACCAACCTCCCTTCCATTGACTCCATCTACACCTCACGCTGCCTTGGCAAGGCCAGCAGCATCATCAAGGACCAGTCTCACCCCGGTCACTCCCTCTTCTTCCCTCTCCCATCAGGCAAGAGGTACAGAAGTGTGAAAACGCACACCTCCAGATTCAGGGACAGTTTCTTCCCAGCTTTTATCGGGCAACTGAACCGTCCTACCACAACCAGAGAGTGGTCCTGACCTCGCGTCTACCGTCATTAGAGACCCTTGGACTATATTTAATTGGAGTTTGCAAAATGTGCAGGATGGAACTGCAGATGTTGATTCAAATAGGAGATAGACACAAAATGCCGGAGTAACTCAGCAGGACAGGCAGCATCTCTGGAGGAAGAAAGGGAGGGCGTTAAGACCTTCCTAATGGGGGAAGGATGTGTATTTGAGGCAGAGGTTCTCCATTTCTTCCTCGACCACAGAACCAGCCAATTTCCGTCTACTAACACTCTTCCACCTAGCAGAGCTGGTCCTCACCTTTAACAACTTCTCCTTCGACTCATCCCACTTCCTCCAAATCCAAGGCATAGCTGTGGGCACTCGCATGGGCCCCATCTATGCCTGCCTCTTTGTAGGGTACATCGAACATTCACTGTTCCAGGCGAATGCTGGCCTTATCCCCGAACTCTACCTCCGCTACATTGACCACTGCATCGGTGCTACTTCCTGCAGAACTCACTGACTTCATCAACTTCACCACAAATTTCCATCCAGCACTCAAATTCACTTGGACCATCTCTGACATCTACTGTTTCTAGATCTCACCGTCTCCATCACAGGAGACAAACTATCCACTGACATCTGCTACAAACCTACTGACTCCCATAGCTATCCAGACTACACTTTTTCCCACCCTGCTTCCTGTAAAGACTCTATCCTCTATCCCAATTCCTCCGTCTACGCCGCATTTGCGCCCAGGATGAGGTTTTCCATACCAGGCCATCGGAGATCTCCTCATTCTTAAGGGACCAGGGGTTCCCCTCTTCCATTACAGATGAGGCACTCACGAGGGTCTCCTCGATATCCCGCAGCTCCACTCTTGCTCCCCCTTCCCCCATCCCCCATTCGCAGCAAGGACAGAGTCCCCCTTGTCTTCACCTTCCACCCCATCAGCCGTTGTATACAACAAATTATCCTCCAACACTTTCACTACCTCCAACGGGATCCCACTACTGGCCACATCTTCCCATCTCCACCCCTTTCTGCTTTCCGCCAAGACCGTTCCCTCCGCAACTCCCTGGTCAACTCGTCCCTTCCCACCCAAACCACCCCCTCCCCAGGTACTTTCTCCTGCAACTGCAGGAGATGCAACACCTGTCCCTTTACCTCCCCCCTCAACTCCATACAAGGGCCCCGACAGTCTTTTCTGGGTAGGCAGAGGTTCACTTGCACTTCCTCCAAGCTCATCTACTGTATCCGCTGATCCAAGTGTGGACTCCTGTATATCGGCGAGACCAAGTGCAGACTCGGCAATCGTTTCTCTGAACTCCACTCAGTCCGCCTCAACCTACCTGATCTCCCGGTTGCTAAACATTGTAACTCCCCCCTCCCATTCCCACACTGGCCTTTCTGTCCTGGGCCTCCTCCATTGTCAAAGTGTGGCCCAGCGCACTCATATTTCGCTTGGGCAGCTGACACCCCAGTGGTATGAACATTGACTTCTCTAACTTCAAGTAACCCTTGCTTTTCCTCTCCGTCCATCCCCTCCCACTTCCCAGTTCTCTGACCAGTCTTATTGTCTCCGACTACATTTTATCTCTGTTTGCTTTGTTGTTACCTTCTCCCGACTCATCATCATCGGCGGTCACTGGAAGCGAGTGTGACTGTCCTCTCCATAGGGTCGGACGCCTGTGCGTGACTTTGTTTAACGTGGGGAGACTGGTGCACAGACAGCCACCACACGGTCCTTGACAGATCTGGGTCAGGATCCAGTGGCATGGAGTCCAAGACGACCGGGGACCCTTTTCTGCTGCAGCCTTCATCCATCCGCCTTCCCAGCCGTTGTGACGCTCCACTAAAGTCAGCCGTCATCCTCCGCCTGTTCCACCGTTGAGGTCTTGGTTGGATTGCTCTTTGTCAGGGACCTCCCCCTTGACCTTACCGCTATGTGCTTACTGGACTTTACCTTGCACTAAACATTATTCCCTTTATCGTGTATCTGTACACTGAGGACGGCTGGATTATAATCATGTACAGTCTTTCTGCTAACTGTACAGCACACAACAAAAAAGCTTTTCACTGTACCTCGGTACACGTGACAATCTAAACTAAACTAAACTGAACTGAACTGAACTGAACTAAAATACAATAAAATACAATAAAATACAATAAACTAAATTAAAATACAATAGAATAAATTAAAATAAAATAAATTAAAATAAAATAAACTAGACTAAATCTACTATTCCGCACTCTTGTATTTAAGTTTGATGATGCCTTTGTGTCTTAAGAGTTCTACTGGAGTGTAAGATAATATAAGACTTATCAAAACATATAAGATTATTAAGGGTATAAGAAAATAACTGCAGATGCTGGTACAAATCGATTTATTCACAAAATGCTGGAGTAACTCAGCAGGTCAGGCAGCATCTCGGGAGAGAAGGAATGGGTGACGTTTCGGGTCGAGACCCTTCTTCAGACCATTATTAATAAGATTATTAAGGGGTTGGACACGTTAGAGGCAGGAAACATGTTCCCAATGTTGGGGGAGTCCAGAACCAGGGGCCACAGTTTAAGAATAAGGGGTAGGCCATTTAGAACTAAGATGAGGAAAACATTTTCAGTCAGAGAGTTGTGAATCTGTGGAATTCTCTGCCGCAGAGGGCAGTGGAGGCCAATTCTCTGAATGCATTCATGAGAGAGCTAGCTAGAGCTCTTAAGGATAGCGGAGTCAGGGGGTATGGGGAGAAGGCAGGAACGGGGTACTGATTGAGAATGATCAGCCATGATCACATTGAATGGCGGTGCTTGCTGGAAGGGCCGAATGGCCTCCTCCTGCACCTATTGTCTATTGTCTATTGACTAGTAATGGCACTGTACCCCGGTACGTGTGATGATCAAGCATCAGTGAAGCATTGGTTTGGACGGTGCTGCGTTGCGCGGTTGTGAAGTAACATCTTTGTTGCGTCGGCAGGTCGCTGGGCTCAGCCACTCGTAAGGACCGCCAGCTGTTTGAGGTGAGTCCGCTCTACTGAGATACCGCACTGAGCCTTGACTCCTCTACGGCTGGTCAATATGATCAGAGCACAGAACTGTAAAGCACAGGAACAGGCCCTTCGGCCCACTATGTCCGTGCCGAACACGATGCCAAGTTAAACCTGGGCGGCACGGTGGCGCAGCGGTAGAGTTGCCGCCTTACAGCGAATGCAGCGCCGGAGACTCAGGTTCGATCCTGACTACGGGGTGCTGTCCGTACGGAGTTTGTACGTTCTCCCCGTGACCTGCGTGGGTTTTCTCCGAGATCTTCGGTTTCCTCCCACACTCGAAAGACGTGCAGGTTTGTAGGTTAATTGACTGGGTAAATGTAAAAATTGTCCCTAGTGGGTGTAGGATAGTGTTAATGTGCGGGGATCACTGGGAGGCGCGGACTCGGTGGGCCGAAGGGCCTGTTTCCGCGCTGTATCTCTAAATCTAAATCTAAAATCTAAACTAATTTCCTCTGCCTGCACATGATCCATATCCCTCCATTCCCTGCATATCCATGTGTCGATCTAATAGTCTCTTGTACACCACTTTCATGTCTGCCTGCACCACCACCCCTGGCAGTGTGTTCCAGGCACCCACCACCCTCTGTGTAAAAAAACTTGCCCTGCACATCGCCTTTAAATATTGCCCCTCTCACCTTAAAGCTGTGTCTTATAGTCCTTGACATTTCCACTCTGGGAAAAAGGTTCTGATTGTCTACCCTATCTATGCCTCCCATAATCTTCTACACTTCTATCAGATTTCCCCCCAAGATATGTTTAGTTTATTTTTAGTTTATTGTCACGTGTATCAAGGTACAGCGACAAGCTTTTGCCGCGAGCTATTCAGTCAGCGGAAAGACAATACACAATTACAATTGAGTCATTTACAGTGTGTAGATACATGATAAGGAAATAACGTTTCGTGCAAGGTAAAGTCCAATCAAAGACAGTCCGAGGGTCACCAATGAGGTAGATAGTAGTTTAACACTGCTCTCTGGTTGTGATAGGATGGTTCAGTTGCCTGATAACAGCCGGGAAGAAACTGTCCCTGAATCTGGAGATGTGCGCTTTCACACTTCTGCACCTTTTACCCGATGGGAGAGGGGAGAAGGGGGAGTGGCCAGGGTGCGACACGTCCTTGATTATGCTGCTGGCCTTGCCGAGGCAGCGCGACGTATAAATGGAGTCAATGGAAGGGAGAGGTTGATGGGCTGGGCTGCGTCCACAATTCGCTGCAGTTTCTTGGATGGTCCTGGGTGGAGCTGTGATGCATCGTGATAAAATGCTTTCAATGGTGCACGTGAAGTGATGTGAAGCTGCCCACTTGTAGTGGTGGATGGAGCCCTTCTTCGTGGTCCTGCAAAGATCTAGTGTGGGCACTGAGTCCCCCTGTACCCTCCTGCCCAAATGTGTTCATCATTGTAAATTTTCTTCCCATTCCCACACTGATCTTATGTCCTGGGCCTCCTCCACTGCCCGTCCTGGGCCTCCTCCACTGCCCGTCCTGGGCCTCCTCCACTGCCCGTCCTGGGCCTCCTCCACTGCCCGTCCTGGGCCTCCTCCACTGCCCGTCCTGGGCCTCCTCCACTGCCCGTCCTGGGCCTCCTCCACTGCCCGTCCTGGGCCTCCTCCACTGCCCGTCCTGGGCCTCCTCTGCCTGTCCTGGGCCTCCTCCACTGCCTGTCCTGGGCCTCCACTGCTCGTCCTGGGCCTCCTCCACTGCCCGTCCTGGGCCTCCTCCACTGCCCTTCCTGGGCCTCCTCCACTGCCCGTCCTGGGCCTCCTCCACTGCCCGTCCTGGGCCTCCTCCACTGCCCGTCCTGGGCCTCCTCCTCTGCCCGTCCTGGGCCTCCTCCACTGCCCATCCTGGGCCTCCTCCACTGCCCGTCCTGGGCCTCCTCCTCTGCCTGTCCTGGGCCTCCTCCACTGCCCGTCCTGGGCCTCCTCCACTGCCCGTCCTGGGCCTCCTCCTCTGCCCGTCCTGGGCCTCCTCCACTGCCCGTCCTGGGCCTCCTCCACTGCCCGTCCTGGGCCTCCTCCTCTGCCTGTCCTGGGCCTCCTTCACAGCCCGTCCTGGGCCTCCTCCTCTGCCTGTCCTGGGCCTCCTCCACTGCCCGTCCTGGGCCTCCACTGCCCGTCCTGGGCCTCCTCCACTGCCCGTCCTGGGCCTCCTCCACTGCCCGTCCTGGGCCTCCTCCACTGCCCGTCCTGGGCCTCCTCCACTGCCCGTCCTGGGCCTCCTCCTCTGCCCGTCCTGGGCCTCCTCCTCTGCCCGTCCTGGGCCTCCTCCACTGCCCGTCCTGGGCCTCCTCCACTGCCCGTCCTGGGCCTCCTCCACTGCCCGTCCTGGGCCTCCTCCACTGCCCGTCCTGGGCCTCCTCCACTGCCCGTCCTGGGCCTCCTCCTCTGCCCGTCCTGGGCCTCCTCCTCTGCCCGTCCTGGGCCTCCTTCACTGCCCGTCCTGGGCCTCCTCCTCTGCCTGTCCTGGGCCTCCTTCACTGCCCGTCCTGGGCCTCCTCCACTGACTGTCCTGGGCCTCCTCCATTGCCCATCCTGGACCTCCTCCATTGCCTGTCCTGGGCTCCTCCTCTGCCTGTCCTGGGCCTCCTCCACTGCCCGTCCTGGGCCTCCTCCTCTGCCTGTCCTGGGCCTCCTCCACTGACTGTCCTGGGCCTCCTCCGCTGCCTGTCCTGGGCCTCCTCCGCTGCCTGTCCTGGGCCTCCTCCATTGCCTGTCCTGGACCTCCTCCATTGCCTGTCCTGGGCTCCTCCTCTGCCTGTCCTGGGCCTCCTCCACTGCCTGTCTTGGGCCTCCTCCGCTGCCTGTCCTGGGCCTCCACTGCCCGTCCTGGGCCTCCTCCACTGCCCGTCCTGGGCCTCCTCCACTGCCCGTCCTGGGCCTCCTCCACTGCCCGTCCTGGGCCTCCTCCACTGCCCGTCCTGGGCCTCCTCCTCTGCCCGTCCTGGGCCTCCTCCTCTGCCCGTCCTGGGCCTCCTTCACTGCCCGTCCTGGGCCTCCTCCTCTGCCTGTCCTGGGCCTCCTTCACTGCCCGTCCTGGGCCTCCTCCACTGACTGTCCTGGGCCTCCTCCATTGCCCATCCTGGACCTCCTCCATTGCCTGTCCTGGGCTCCTCCTCTGCCTGTCCTGGGCCTCCTCCACTGCCCGTCCTGGGCCTCCTCCTCTGCCTGTCCTGGGCCTCCTCCACTGACTGTCCTGGGCCTCCTCCGCTGCCTGTCCTGGGCCTCCTCCGCTGCCTGTCCTGGGCCTCCTCCATTGCCTGTCCTGGACCTCCTCCATTGCCTGTCCTGGGCTCCTCCTCTGCCTGTCCTGGGCCTCCTCCACTGCCTGTCTTGGGCCTCCTCCGCTGCCTGTCCTGGGCCTCCACTGCCCGTCCTGGGCCTCCTCCACTGCCCGTCCTGGACCTCCTCCTCTGCCTGTCCTGGGCCTCCTCCATTGCCTGTCTTGGGCCTCCTCCATTGCCTGGAAAAATGACTCCATTTAGAACGGAGATGAGGAAGAACTTTTTCAGTCAGAGGGTGGTGAAGGTGTGGAATTCTCTGCCTCAGAAGGCAGTGGAGGCCAGTTCGTTGGATGCTTTCAAGAGAGAGCTGGATAGAGCTCTTAAGGATAGCGGAGTGAGGGGGTATGGGGAGAAGGCAGGAACGGGGTTCTGATTGAGAGTGATCAGCCATGATCGCATTGAATGGCGGTGCTGGCTCGAAGGGCTGAATGGCCTACTCCTGCACCTATTGTCTATTGTCTATTGTCTATTGACTGTCCTGGGCCTCCTCCACTGACTGTCCTGGGCCTCCTCCACTGACTGTCCTGGGCCTCCTCCACTGCCTGTCCTGGGCCTCCTCCGCTGCCTGTCCTGGGCCTCCACTGCCCGTCCTGGGCCTCCTCCACTGCCCGTCCTGGGCCTCCTCCACTGCCTGTCCTGGGCCTCCACTGCCTGTCCTGGGCTCCTTCATTGCCTGTCTTGGGCCTCCTCCATTGCCCGTCCTGGGCCTCCTCCACTGCCTGTCCTGGGCCTCCACTGCCTGTCCTGGGCTCCTTCATTGCCTGTCTTGGGCCTCCTCCATTGCCCGTCCTGGGCCTCCTCCACTGCCTGTCCTGGGCCTCCACTGCCTGTCCTGGGCTCCTCCATTGCCTGTCTTGGGCCTCCTCCACTGCCTGTCCTGGGCTCCTCCATTGCCTGTCCTGGGCCTCCTCCATTGCCAATTGACATCACACGCAAATTGAAGAGCGCCACCTCATGTTCCGCTCGGGCAGCGCACACCTCAATGGTATGAACATGGAACTCTCCAATTTTGGGGAACAGAGGGGAGGGACCTCATTGAATCTTATGGAATAGTGAAAGGCGTGGATAGAGTGGATGTGGAGAGGATGTTTCTGCTAGTGGAAGAGTCCAGGACTAGAGGTCATAGCCTCAGAATTAAAGGACGTTCTTTTAGGAAGGAGATGAGGAGGAATTTCTTTAGTCAGGGGGTGGTGAATCTGCGGAATCCATCTGTGGAGTTCACAGGAGGCTGTGGAGACCAAGTCAGTGGATAATTTTAAGGCAGAGAATGATAGATTCTTGATTAGTGCGGGTGTCAGGGGTTATGGGGAGAAGGCAGGAGAATGGGGTTGGGCGGGAGAGATAGATCAGCCATGATTGAATGTCGGAGTAGACTTGATGGGTTGAATGGCCTACTCCTGCTCCTAACACTTATGAACACCAAATTTGATAACACCAATTTTTGGTTACAATATTTTTCCTTTCCTTCACTTTCCTCCCCCGCAGTGCAGTGAATACCCATTTCCCCCACTACCCGACCCCTCCTTTCCTCTCCCCCATCCCCCTCCACCTACGTTCCTCCCTCTGACATTTCACCCATTCTCTCAGCTCCGTATCTGACGCACCCTTTTCTCCTTTTTATTGCTGGCCTTTGTCCACCCATCTACCAATCACCCCCACCCCCACCTATAATCATCCAACACAAGACCTGAAATAGACAAGGAAGTTACAGGAACTGACCTGAAATGTCCATGTTCTCCACAGATGCTGCCTGACCCGCTGAGTTAATCCAGCACTCTGTGAAACGTCACCTATCCATGTTCTCCACAGATGCTGCCTGACCCGCTGAGTTATAAGTTCCTAAGTCATAGAAGCAGAATTAGGCCATTCGGCCCATCAAGTCTACTCCGCCATTCAATCATGGCTGATCTATCTTTCCCTCTCAACCCCATTCTCCTGCCTTGTCCCCGTAACCTTTGATGTCCTTACCAATCAAGAATCTGTCAATGTCTGCCTTAAAAATACCCACTGACTTGGCCTCCACAGCCGTCTGTGAAAATGATTTCCACACATTCACCACCCTCTGGCAAAAGAAATTGCTCCTCATGTCCTTTCTGTGTGCTTTTATTGTGTTACTCCGGCACTCTGTGTTACATAGAAAACATAAAAACATAGAAAATAGGTGTAAGAGGAGGCCATTTGGCCCTTCGAGCCAGCACCGCCATTCATTGTGATCATGGCTGATCATCCACAATCAGTAACCCGTGCCTGCCTTCTCCCCATATCCCTTGATTCCACTAGCCCCTAGAGCTCCATCTAACTCTCTTTTAAATTCATCCAGTGAATTGGCCTCCACTGCCTTCTGTGGCAGAGAATTCCACAAATTCACAACTCTCTGGGTGAAAAAGTTTCTTCTCAGCTCAGTTTTAAATGGCCTCCCCTTTATTCTTAGACTGTGGCCCCTGGTTCTGGACTCCCCCAACATTGGGCACATTTTTCCTGCATCCAGCTTGTCCAGTCCTTTCATGATTTTATACGTCTCTATAAAATCCCCTCTCATCCTTCTAAACTCCAGTGAATCCAAGCCCAGTCTTCCCAATCTTTCCTGATACGCCAGTCCCGCCATGTTGTGTACAAGGTGCGGGCGTGCCTGTGGTTTCCCGTGCCTCTGTGCTGAGACTGAGCCGTCCTCTGTCTGTGCCCGCAGTGCCTGTACGCCTACAGTGTGCATGTGATCTGGGTCGCCTTCAGAAGGAAGAACCTGGACGTGATCAGGACCGAGGTGGGTCGTCTCCTGCGCTCAGACGCCTTCAACCCTGCCCAGTACATCGACGTGAAGGAGAAGGACAATGTTGGTCAGAAGCCACGGAGCCAGTTCAGGTAACACCACCACCGGCACCAGTGCAGAGTCGGCACTGTGGCACAGCGGGTAGTGCTGCTGCCTCACACCTCCAGGGACCATGGTTCCATCCTGACCTCTGTACGGAGTTTGTACGTTTTCCCCGGGACCTGCGTGGGTTTTCTCCGGGTGCTCCGGTTTCCTCCCACAATCCAAAGACGTGCAGGTTTGATGTTTACTTCTGTAAAGTTTCGTTTCGTTTATTGTCACGTGTACCGAGGACCAGTGAAGAGCTTCTCTAAAGTGTCTCTGGTGCGTAGGATGGAGCCAGTGTAGGTGATTGCTGGATAGCACGGTCTTGGTGAGCCGAAGGGCCTCTTTCCCTGCTGTATCTGTAAATAACTAAAACTAAAGTCATAGTCAACTTGCCCAATGGACACTAGTCCCACCTGCCTGCGCTTGGCCCATCTATATATTACTAAAACTCATCTTGCATATTTGTCAGTTTGAGCGTACCCGAAATACAGCCAAGACGGTACACGATGGCGCAACAATGGTAGGCCCACCCCACTCACCATTCTCCTGCAGTCTCGATTGGTTAAGTTTTCTTACATTTCAAAAGCAATTAACTTAATAAACTTTAATAAATGCGACCCCCACCCAACCTCCCGCCCGGCAGGAGGACCGGCGCCTGTCCCAGGGTGCCCCGCGCCTGACCTTCCACCCATGGTGCAGCGTGGCGGCAGAGGGTCAAAGAAGATGGCCGCCGCCTTCGAGCTGCCGCTGACGGACAGGTTGGCACCCGACAAGTCCACGGCTCGCTCTGGCCCCCGCGATGGCTGCCCGGGGCCAGGGTGAGTGGCTCCCTCTCCCCACTCGCCCACCCACTGCCCCAAGGGAGACTCCCCGGCTGGCAATGGGTCCACGGGTCGTCAGTTAGGGGGGAGGGTTGCCGGGCCTGCAGGAGAGGTTTGCAACCAACAGGGGCATGCACGTCTAGCCTCCCTCTAAACCTCTCACATCCATGTACCTGTCCAAATGTTTCTTAAACCTTGTCATAGTAACTACCTCCCCCGGCAGCTCGTTCCATATACCCAATACTGTCTGTGTGGAAAAGACCCTCAGGTTCCTATTCAATCGTTCCCCTCTTGAGTTGAGTTTACTTTATTGTCACATGTACAGAGAAATTTTTTAAATGTGAATAACTTAAAAAATATAACCGATTTCAATGAAACTTCTTCCACCAGCACCAAAGGGACGATGGTGAGTAAGG
Organism: Rhinoraja longicauda; assembly: GCF_053455715.1. Taxonomy (NCBI): domain Eukaryota; kingdom Metazoa; phylum Chordata; class Chondrichthyes; order Rajiformes; family Arhynchobatidae; genus Rhinoraja; species Rhinoraja longicauda. The sequence goes on along the minus strand of NC_135962.1, from coordinate 60,707,441 downwards.
TGGGCCTAAAATTGTCACGCTATCATGTACCGTTTTGGCTGTAGCTCAGGGACAAACAAACAAACGCGAGTTTTAGTATATCGATGACTCTATGTAACTTACACACTGCAAATGGCTCGATTGTAATCACATGTAGTCTTTCCGCTGACTGGTCAGCACGCAACAAAAGCTTTTCACTGTACCTCGGTACACGTGACAATAAACTAAACTGAACTAAAGACGGGGTAGGGGTTGGCCTCACAGTGTGGGTGAGCGGCGGACTGACCCACTCCTCTCTCCCTGACCCCAGGGGGCAGCAGGCCAAACGTCCAGCCATCAGCACCATGATGCATCAGCGGTCCCCGGCGCTGACGGCTGTGCTGCCGTCCGCCAAGGACAAGTCCGACTACCTCTTCAAGCAGCGCGGAGTGCAGCTGGACCTGGGCGCACTTCAACCGCGAGACTGGACCAGCGACCTACTCCCACACTCACACACCAGCCAACCCCCTCCGTGAGTGCGCTAACAATGACGAGCGTTTAGCATAGAAACATAGAAACATAGAAAACAGGTGCAGGAGGAGGCCATTCGGCCCTTTGAGCCAGCACCGCCATTCATTGTGATCATGGCTGACCTTCCACAATCAGTAACCCGTGCCTGCCTTCTCCCCATATCCCTTGATTCCTCTAGCCCCCCCCAGAGCTCTATCTAACTCTCTCTTAAATTCATCCAGTGAATTGAACTCCACTGAGCTCTGTGGCAGAGAATTCCACAAATTCACAACTCTCTGGGTGAAAATGTTCCTTCTCAACCCAGTTTTAAATGGCCTCCCCTTTATTCTAAGACTGTGTTCTGGACTCCCCCAACATTGGGAACATTTTTCCTGCATCTAGCTTGTCCAGTCCTTTTATAATTTTACATGTCTATAAGCTCCCATGTCATCCTTCTAAACGCCAGTGGATACAAGCCTAGTCTTTTAAATTTTTCCTCATATGACAGTCCCGCCATCCCAGGGATCAATCTCGTGAACCTACGCTGCACTGCCTCAATTACAAGGATGTCCTTCCTCAAATTAGGAGACCAAAACTGTACACAATACTCCAGATCTGGTCTTACCAGGGCCCTGTACAAATGCAGAAGAACCTCTTTACTCCTATACTCAAATCCTCTCGTTATGAAGGCCAACATGCCATTAGCTTTCTTCACTGCCTG